>NC_057808.1:366058846-366358846 GCF_018294505.1 Triticum aestivum | reverse complement strand
AACTCCACCCCCCCCCCTTTGTTGATACTGATGCATATGTAGCTAGTTCTGATGTAAGTCTTGCTGGGTACATTTGTACTCACGTTTGCTTAATTTATGTTTTTGTAGAGAGACTTCAGTCTCACTAGTAGTTCCGCGTGGACTTCGATGTTTAGCTTGTTACCTCAGCTCCGATCTTGTACCCTTGGGAGGGTCTTGTAGATAGTGAGGATTCTCAACCTTTTTCTTCTGTAGTTGTCTGTACTCAGACATGTTTATGCTTCCGCTTGTTGCTTGTATGCTCTGTATGTTGGGTCATGAGACCCATGTTTGTAACCCAGCTGCTACAGCCCGGTTTCACTCGCTGATGACCGACATGTTCGTTGCTGGTTAATGTATGCCTGTCCCTGTAAGTTAGTGCCATTTTGGGTTTACGACTAGTCATGTCTGCTCTGGTTCTTTGTCATATGGATGCTAGCGACACTATCATATATGTGAGCCAAAAGGCGCAAACGGTTCCGGGCCAGGTAAGGTGGCACCCGTGGGAATACCGTGCTTGAGGACGCAAAGTGATATGATGTGTTACATGCTAGATCGGTGTGACTTAGGATCAGGGTCCTGACAAATTCAAACTACAGTACTCGTAAATTCCGGCGACCGACGTGTGTACTGTTCCCGTCGATCTAGATTCCAGCCGCCAATAAATACTAACTTGCTCATGTCGTCCCGCCTGCATTCTCATCTACATCCTCCCCTCGCTCGCCTCTCTCTCTCTCCTAAATCTCTACCATGGCACTGGTGATCTACACACGCACCGACGAGGAGGCGTCGCCCCCTGAGAACGCTTAGTCGAAGAGGAGTGACGAAAAGGACCCCTACGCGCCGTCGGATGAGGTTGCGTCGGACCCCCAACTTTGGAGTGGTTTTGGGGCCTGTACAATCTTTGTCTGTGGAAGTCGCTGCCGCCGGCTGAGAAAGCCAGGCAAGTGGCATTCTGGAAGGAGATGGCAGAGGAGGAAACCAGGTACCAGGCGGCCTATGAAGCCCGTGATGCCGCCAGGAAAAAGGAGGCGGTGGATCTTTGGGAGTGGGCGCGTCGTCGTGCGGAGGAGGTTCACAAAGACGGGTACTTCACGAGGAAGGTCAAAGGTGCTAGGTGCCTTATCACTGCGTGGAGGTGGGGTGATAATCTCTAGTGTGCCACCGATGAGGAGCTCAAGTGGGCGCCCAACGAAATGGCATGATCGTTCACGCTCGTCCGCCAGCAAGAGGCAGATCAGTACGTCAAACGCTGCGTGGCAGAGGAGGCGGAGTACTGCCTTCGCGCTGGGAAGACTCCGCGCACTAGGGAGCTGCTGGCGAGGGGCTGCCGGAATACTACCCCTAGGAGGGATTATTAGTTTTAGTATTGTTCGTTTTCAATTTTATGCATTTTACCTAGTAGTTAAGTATCATCACATATATGTGATGATATTATATATATTCTGTGCTGAACTAATGAACAATTAATATATATTATGAATTTCATTTTCTGTCTATTTTTGTATACTAATTTGTATCTAGCTATTATCATCCACATATACAGAATGGAAAGCATAAACACACATATTGAATCAGAACATATAAGAACGGAAAACAGAGTACAAACATTGAAAACATAGCAATATTATGATTGATGTGAATACATAGCGATGCACGTCGAAATGACTCAACAAAATAAAATGCATCCATGAGACCATGACCAGCAGCCCTTGCCTACAGTACCTCTTGGCTCTGCGTGAACTCGTGCAGGCGTTCGTCCAAGCGGTCGACATGCTCGCGGTACATCTAGAGCGCGATCTTGAGCTCCAACTTGGATATTTCATCGGAGATCACCAGCTCAAGGATGCGACGGCCATGTTCCCTTACTGCGCCCAGGTGGACACCTGGGCCAAGGAGGCGGTCGAGCCTAGCGACCAGCGCGTTGGCATCGAGCGAGCCGCGGACAAGGCGAACGACGCGACCCATGCGAATGGCGCGGCGGACATCCAGTGCAAGTACGGCGCGGCCGGTCTCTGGTGCAAGTACGGCGCACATGTCCTCTGCCCACTTCTAGCGAGGAATGGGGGTACTGACGGGATGTGTACCCAGCTGCAACGCCCTGTGACAGCAGGCAAGCGCCGATGGATCCGTTGGTGCTATGCGGCACGCCGCACCTCTCGCTCTGCGGCGCTCCAACGGTCTCACTGTGCAGCAAGCCGCAGCCTATCGGCATGGACACGCCTAGCTTGCTCTACGGTGCGCCATCGATCATGTTGTGCGGCGAGCTGTAGCCTCTCGGCGCTGACATGCCTATCTTGATCTGAGGCGTTGAAGCGCCATGCGCCAAGGGTCTGCTCAACCTTGGCGATGACGCGCATCACAGCATCGTCCATCGCATTGCCAGGGAGCGCCTCAGCCTCGATGGGTCGTGGCGCCTTCTCGTTTCCCTTGTCGAGGAGGTTGATGGCAGAGGTGGCGCTTTTGTGGGTTGGCATGCTTGGGAAAGGTGGATGTCCTATAGGCTGCGCTTGTTGCCTCCGTGCGTCGCGCCCCGCCTAGGTCTATGCGCAATATCGTTGGGTGGCGGTGGGAAATCGGTGAGGAAATGGCGGGAAACGGTGGTGTGTTCATAAAATGCCATCAATTAATGGGAACTTAGCATAGAAGGAATATCGAGCTAGCACGACGCGTGCGGGCACATTGCTCGCCCAAGGCTATGATCCATATACTTGTGTGCCCAAGAGAGCACACTATTCAGAATAAAGAATATTGTTCCGTATGTCGTATATCGCACACACCTTGATCTGGCTCACCGTTTCTTTTGTGTTGCCTAATAACAAACAGTTCATCCGAGTGAAATGTATGCCGTATATCGCACACACCTTCATCTGGCTGCCCGTTTCTGTTGTTCCGCCTCATCACAAACAGATTATCGGAGTCAACTGTATGTCGTATATCTCACACGCCTTCATCTAGCTGCATGTTTCTGTTGTTCTGCCTCATCACAAATAGGTCATTGACCTGAACCGTATGCCCCGCATCGCACACGTAACTAAAATATGAACCATGTTTGATGTCTCTGCCATCGCAAACATTTTGCATCTTTTTTGACAGTTTTTTTTACATCCCCGTTTGCGATTAATGCATCACACACAGTTTCGTCAAAGGGTCTCTGATCGTAGTGTTGCGTGAGCAGCATCCTGCAGTAGTGTTAAGCCGGGTCAGGTGTCTGGGCGACTCAGATCTTGTGGCTCAGCAAGTCTCTGGCAAGTGGGACTCCAAAGACCCACTCATGGCGGCTTATCGTCGGGCGGTTGATAATATTGCTATTCATTTTAAGGGTTATCAGGTAGATCACCTTGACCGATGAAAGAATGAGGTGGCTGATGCCTTAAGCTGGCTTGGGTCTCAACGTAAGCCGGTGCCTCCTAATGTGTTCCTGGATGTTTTACACAATCCTTCTGTTAAGATGCCGTCTGAAGGAGACCTTGTTATCCCTGACCTGGAGGCGCAGTTGGTGGCGGCTCTTCATGCTATTCCAGATTGGATTTTGCCTTACCTGGCTTATATGACCCAGGGCGAGTTTTTTGGGGAACGTAGTGGCGATGATGATGTTCTACCGATGCAGGGCTTCGCCTAAGCACCGCTACGATATTATCAAGGTGGATTATGGTGGAGGGGGGCACCGCACACGGCTAAGAGATCCAAGGGATCAATTGTTGTGTCTCCAAGGGGTGCCTCCCTCCCCGTATATAAAGGAGTGGAGGAGGGGGAGGGGCCGGCCACCCTTGGCGTGCCCCATGAGGAGTCCTACTCCCACCGGGAGTAGGACTCCCCCCTTCCATGTGCGAGTAGGAAAGGAGAAGGGAAGGAGAGAGAGGGGGAAAGGAAAGGGGGCCCCCCCCCGTCCTTTTCCAATTCGTACAGGGGGGAGGGGTGCGCGGCTGCCCTTGGCCGCCCCTCCTCTTCTCCACTAGGGCCCAATAGGCCCATTAGTCTCCCCGGGGGGTTCAGGTAACCCCCCCGGTACTCCGGTATATGCCCGATACTCCCGAAACCATTCCGGTGTCCGAACATAGTCGTCCAATATATCGATCTTTACGTCTCGACCATTTCGAGACTCCTCGTCATGTCCGTGATCACATCCGGGACTCCGAACTACCTTCGGTACATCAAAACACATAAACTCATAATATAACCGTCATCGAACTTTAAGCGTGCGGACCATACGGGTTCGAGAACTATGTAGACATGACCGAGACACGTCTCCGGTCAATAACCAATAGCGGAACCTGGATGCTCATATTGGCTCCCACATATTCTACGAAGATCTTTATCGGTCAAACCGCATAACAACATATGTTGTTCCCTTTGTCATCGGTATGTTACTTGCCCAAGATTCGATCGTCGGTATCTCAATACCTAGTTCAATCTCGTTACCGGCAAGTCTCTTTACTCGTTCCGTAATACATCATCCCGCAACTAACTCATTAGTTGCAATGCTTGCAAGGCTTATAGTGATGTGCATTACCGAGTAGGCCCAGAGATACCTCTCCGACAATCGCAGTGACAAATCCTAATCTCGAAATACGCCAACCCAACAAGTACCTTCGGAGACACCTGTAGACCACCTTTATAATCACCCAGTTATGTTGTGACGTTTGTTAGCACACAAAGTGTTCCTTCGGTAAACGGGAGTTGCATAATCTCATAGTCATAGGAACATGTATAAGTCATGAAGAAAGCAATAGCAACATACTAAACGATCAAGTCCTAAGCTAACGGAATGGGTCAGGTCAATCACATCATTCTCCTAATAATGTGATCATGTTAATCAAATGACAACTCTTTGCCTATGGCTAGGAAACATAACCATCTTTGATCAACGAGCTAGTCAAGTAGAGGCATACTAGTGACACTCTGTTTGTCTATGTATTCACACATGTATCATGTTTCCGTTCAATACAATTCTAGCATGAATAATAAACATTTATCATGATATAAGGAAATAAATAATAACTTTATTATTGCCTCTAGGGCATACTTCCTTCAGAGTTACCTAAGGATGAAACTTTGGCAAGGCACATAACCCGGCGGTCTAAGTCTATGACTATTGTCAACGGCGAGTTACACCACTGTAGTGTGAGAGGTGTATTCCAATGATGTGTTTCTCCTTAGGAGGGCCGTGAAATCTTACGAGAGATTCATGAAGGCGATTGTGGCCATCATGCTGGCTCGAAATCTTTAGTGGCTAAGGCGTTTCGTCATGGGTTTTATTGGTTGACGGCTCATGCGGATGCAAAAGATATCATCAGCAAGTGCGATGGATGTCAGAAATTTTCTCGATGAGCTCATGTGCCGGCTCAAGAGTTGTAGATGATTCCAATAACTTGGTCGTTTGTAGTCTAGGGGCTTGATATGGTTGGATCTTTCAAGATGTCCAAGGATAAGAAGACCCACCTTTTGGTGGCGGTTGACAAATTTACCAAGTGGGTAGAGGCAGAGCCAATTAGCAAGTGTGATGTAGGGACTGCAGTTCAGTTTGTTAAAAAGCTGATCTTCCGCTTTGGTTATCCTCATAGTATCATCACTGATAATGGCACTAATTTGTCTAAGGGTGCTATGAAGGAGTCCTGTCAAAGAGAGCATATTCATCTTGATGTTTCTTCTGTGGCTCATCCACAGTCTAATGGTCAAGCAGAAAGGGCTAACCAGGAAATTTTGAGAGGCATCAGGCCCCGGCTTATGGTTCCTTTGGAACGAACATCGGGTTGTTGGGTTGAGGAGTTACCTTTAGTGCTTTGGAGTATCAATACCACCCCAACAGGTCAACAGGCTATACGCCTTTCTTCATAGTCTATGGTGCAGAGGCGGTTCTCCCAAGTGATACCCGTCATGACTCCCCCCGAGTGGCGGCTTATGTTGAAGCTGATAATGAGACGACGGGACAGAACACACTTGATGCTTTGGATGAGGAACGTGACCTTGCGGCGGCTCGTTCAGCAACATACCAGCAAGACCTGTGTCGCTATCATAGCCGCAGAGTTAAGACTCGGATGTTTGAAGAAGGTGACTTAGTGCTCCGACTGCTTAAAGATCAGACAGATGTGCATAAGTTGTCCCCACTTTGGGAAGGACCTGTTGTGGTCAGTAAGAATCTCAATAACGGGTCTTATAACTTCATCGATATACGAGAGCACAAGGATTCACGCAAGTCGGAAGAGGAGACCCGCCGGCCCTGGAACATTGCTCATCTTTGGCCTTACTATACTTGAGCCACAGGCTCTCATCTTGGTACATACATTTGTCAATGTATATATCTTTTATGATCAATATAATAAATCCGACATCCCTGAAATTCAGGGCCTCTGTCGTTTCATTTCTGTGTATCTGAGTCTTTGTTATTTGATCATAAGGTCACTTGGGGGGCTTCCAACCCACCGGGTTTAGCTTTCATACCCTCTTGACCAGCCTGAGTTGCCACATTATGAGTTACACCTGCCTGTTTGCAACTTGCTACTCCCCTAGGTGACCCGTCGAACTCTTAACAGTCAATCTTTTTTAAGGCTCTGAACTTGTTAAGGTTAAAAACGACGGCTTATGTCACGTGAGAGTCGGCTTACAGTGAGCTAGGATAAACTCAACGGCTATGCGGCCTTGAATGCACAAGGCCCGTGAGCCAACTTTTTTGGTCGTGTCCTGAAAGCCGGCCTAACAAAAACTTGAGATTTTTTGTATGTCTCTCTTTTGGGGTTTTTGGATGTTTTTTTAAGTTTTTGCTTTTGTGCAAATTTTTACTACCTGGGTCGTGAGGCTTCGGGTTATGTTACTCATATTTAAATATCCCGGGTTGTCACCCGCCTAGTTTTTGACTTTAAGTCGCCAGCACATATGTTGATTGGTCTTCTGTAGGATATGCAAGAAAACTAGATCGGCTCATATATATGATCATATCAAGCAAGTGATAAAGTTCAATTGCTGGATCAAAACTTGAGATAAACATGCACGAAGGCATGACAGGGCGGATCATTGTTTTAAGCTATCCTATTATAAGGCTTTCATTGAGCCCAAAAGATTTTGAATCAAGTTTTTTGGAGCTGCACTCCTGTAACCCGGCCTCGGAGCCGTCCGGCTTATGATCACCACAGTCAGTTACTCTTCTCCCTGGCGCCTTGAAGGTTCCGGGTCATCTCGCGTGGGCTCTTCCTCTTCGACCATCTGGAGGTCAGCCGATGTCCAGTCGATGCTAGTTAAAACCTCAAATGTGGCTTCATCATTAAGTATAATGGAAGGGTCAAGGTCAGGGACGAAGATATGCTTACGCCGAGGCGGAATGAGATCTATAATGTCATGAGCTGGCGGCTTAATCTTGTTGTAGTTGTCATCATAAGCCGGTGTGTATTTGTTCAAATTCAACTATTCTATAAGCTTGCAGGCCACGGGTCGCATCTCTCTGACGCATTGGCTGAAATCTTTTTCTTCAAAGACCAACTCATCATCCTTGAATTCTGGGCACCCGGTGGCTATTTCCTCCGAGTCAAGTTCGGATTGCCACACCTTGGCCCGGCCTAGTGCAACAATGGCTCCGGCTTGAGTGGCTGATAATTTCATTTCTTCAATTTGGGCTGGTACCGTTGACAGATGATCCAACACAGTCTTGATTTGAGTTGGTGGCTTTCTACCTCCTCCCAAAGCCACAAGGCTGCGCAGTGTTCCGGCATACAACTGCTCTGTAAAAGAATAGACCGCCTTCAATTTGAGCAGCATATCTTGACCAAGGCTGGTACTTCTAAGGCCTGTTCAATTATTTGCATAAGAGTCGCCAGACGGGTTAAAAATGATATATTATGAATCACTAGGTGGGTTAAAGAAATATTAAAATAGATGAGGAGTTGAATACTGAGCTTACTAAAGATGGCGGATGACATCTGACATATGTGCTACTTTAAGCTGGCTAGCTCTTCAGTTACTGGCTTAAGTTTAGCCTCAGCATCTTCGGCTCTTTTCTGCAATGCAGCCTTGTCAGTTTCCCAGGCAGCTCTTTCAGCATCAAAACTTGCTTTGATCTTCTCAAATTCCTCCAATGAGGTCTTCAGATTTGATTCGGCCTTGGAAGTTTCAATTTGTTGAAGCTCAATATTCTTCTTTAAGTCGCCAAGCATCGACTCTTTGGCATTCAAAGCCTCCTGCAGTAAGATATAGCAACAATGGCTACCACACAATGAACAGTTTCAATATCATACAATTACTTAAAGTCCGAAGCACATTGCAAGCAATATACTTGACACTTGGGGCTAATGTAGGTCATTTTAATTTCTATTATGACCCAACTCGTCTTGTTAAGTTAAGCGGCCCTTGGGGGCTACATATTTGGTTCTTAAAGTGACTATAAGTCCCGACTCATCTTGTTAAGTTATGCCGGCCCTTGGGGGCTACGTATTTGGTTCTTAAGTGACTGTAAGTCCCGGCTCATCTTGTTAAGTTAAGCCAGCCCTTGGGGGCTACACTTTGGAAAAAAATTACAAGTCTACCGCATACTCACTACTTTTCCTATACTCTATACTTGGGGGCTACTATGGATATAAGTATATCAGCAAGGCTAAAGAGGAGAGGGATGGTCTCATACCTCATATTTCTGCTTCACAAGTTGAACAAGCCCAGACTCCATGTCTCGACTTGTGTTAAGGAGACTCAAGTAGCCCGCATACACGTCGCCTGCATTGAAGCAGGAGAAGCTCTTCAAGTCCTGTTTGGCCTTGCCTTTTTCTAAGGAAGGAGATTCTTCCTTACTACTATGCTTGGCTAGCACAGTTGAGGCTCCTGGCGCTGTGTAAACCGTCCCAGTGATAGTCTCATCATCATAATTTTTATCAAGGGGGATCTCTTCAGTTGTCTTGCCAGGGCTGGGCGGCTTAGGGCTTGGCGGGTCATGGCTAGTAGCTAGATTTATTTTAGTGACCATTGCTTCAAAGACGGCAGTATCAGCTTGGAGTGGTGGGTCATTGGCAAGATCTTCAGGGTTTTGATTGAAGCCTCAGGGGCTTCTGGCACCTGTCTCTCTGGCTCAGCAGCTGAGGGGTCTTTTGAAGAGCCGCCAACATTCTGTTTCTTGCCTGTTTTTTCTACGCCTCTATGACAAGAAATACAAAAATCCATGAGTGTATCATTACACGTCGTTCATGAAAAAAATTAAAAGTACATACACATGGGCAATCTTGAACACATGCATTTGCATCCCAGTAGAGTCGCTAGATGACTGTGGCACCCCGGCTCAGAGAGACCTGATACGTCTCCAACGTATCTACTTTTCCTAACGCTTTTCCTCCTGTTTTGGACTCTAATTTGCAAGATTTGAATGAAACTAACCCCGGACTGACGCTGTTTTCAGCAGAACTACCATGGTGTTGTTTTTGTGCAGAAATAAAAGTTCTTGGAATGGAATGAAACTTTCCAAGGAATTCTTTTATACAATAAAATAGAATTTCTGGAGCCAAGAGCCACCGGAGGGGGGCACCTGGGTGGGCACAACCCACCAGGGCGCGCCTGCCCTCCCAGGCGCCCAGGTGGGGCTGTCCCCACCTGGTGGCCCCGCAGACCCTGAAACCGACGCTATAAAATCCTATTTTTCCAGAAAAATCAGGGAGAAAGAATTATCGCGTTCCATGAGACGGAGCCGCCGTTACCTCCTTTTGTTCATCAGGAGGCCAGATCTGGAGTCCGATTGGGGCCCCGGAGAGGGGGATCTTCGTTCTTCGTCATCACCAACCCTTCTCCATCGCCAATTCCTTGATGCTCCCCACCGGGAGTGAATAATTCCTTCATAGGCTCGCTGGTCGGTGAGGAGTTGGATGAGATTCATCATATAATCGAGTTAGTTTTGTTAGGGCTTGATCCCTAGTATCCACTATGTTTTGAGATTGATGTTGCTATGACTTTGCTATGCTTAATGCTTGTCACTTTGGGCCCGGGTGCCATGAATTCATATCTGAACCGTTTATGTTATCACCATTATATCCATGTTCTAGATCCGATCTTGCAAGTTATAGTCACCTACTACGTGTTATGATCCGGCAACCCCAGAGTGACAATAGTCAAGACCTCTCCCGGTGATGACCGTAGTTTGAGGACTTCATGTATTCACGGTGTGTTAATTCTTTGTTCCGGTTCTCTATTAAAAGGAGGCCTTAATATCCCTTAGTTTCCAATATGGACCCCGCTGCCACGGGATTGTAGGACAAAAGATGTCATGCAAGTTCTTTCCATAAGCACGCATGACTATTTACGGAATACATCCCTACATTATATTTATGAACTGGAGCTAGTGTCCTATCGCCCTAGGTTATGACTGTCACATGATGAATATCATCCAACAAATTACTGATCCAATGCCTACGAAATTATTTTATATTGTTTCTGCTAAGTTACTACTGCTATCGTTACTATTGCACTTGCTACAAAATTACTACTATCACTGTTATCGTTACCATTGTGCTGTCACTACTATCAAAACTATCATATTACTTTGCTACTGATTACTTGTTGCAGATAATTAATCTCCAGGTGTGGTTGAATTGACAACTCAGCTTCTAATACCTTCCAATATTCTTTGGCTCCCCTTGTGTCGAATCTATAAATTTGGGTTGAATACTCTACCCTCGAAAACTGTAGCGATCCCCTATACTTGTGGGTTATCAAGACCTTTTTCTGGCGCTGTTGCCGGGGAGCATAGCTATATTTGTTGAGTCACTTGGGATTATTATCAATTTATCACTATGAAGAATCTGAAGGATGCTAAGACTAAGATTTATCCCTCTAAGATGCGGGGAGGTAAGGAACTGCCATCCAGTTCTACTTTAGATTCACCTTCTGTTATAAGTAAACTTGCAACACCTCCACATGCTATTAATTCTGATATGTCGCAAGTTATTGATGACGCTACTTCTACTATGAATGATGCTTATGATGATGCTAGTACCTTGCTTGATGATAATGATGTGCCACTTGGTGACTTTCTTGATGAACAAAATGCTAGAGTAATACAACATGATGTTAGTTGAATCTGATGATGAGCTTGAAACTGAAACTCCTGAAACACCTGCTAGAACTAGCCTTCCAAGATATGAATTGCCTAAGGTACCGGAAGGTTATGTTATGAATGAGGAGACAACTAGAGATATTCTTGCTTGTAAGGATAGATATGATCTAGAGAAATTATTATGCAAGTATAAAGAAAAATCTCTGAATGCTAGAATGCAGTATGATCCTAAGTTTGCTACCTCACCTATCTTTATTGCTGATAAGGATTGTGAATTCTCTGTCGACCCAGAGTTAATTACTTTGGTTGAATCTAATCCTTTCCATGGTTATGAAACAAAAACTGTTGTGGCACATCTCACTAAGTTGAATGACATAGCCACCCTTTTTACTCATGATGAGAAAACTTGCTATTACTATATTCTCAAATTATTTTCGTTCTCATTAAAGCATGATGCTAAAGCTTGGTACAATACTCTTGCTCCTGGTTGTGTGCATAGTCCCCACGATATGATTTATTACTTCTCTGAAAAATATTTTCCTGCTCATAAGAAACAAGCTGCCTTACAGGAAATATTTAACTTTGTGCAAACTAAAGAAGAGAGTCTCCCACAAGCTTGGGGAAGGCTTTGCCAGTTACTTAATGCTTTGCCTGATCATCCTCTTAAGAAAAATGAAATACTTGATATCTTCTATAATGGACTAACTGATGCTTCTAGGGACTTCCTAGATAGTTCCGCTGGTTGTGTTTTCAGGGAACGAACTATTGGACAAGCTGAAGAATTATTGAATAACATATTGAATCATTATGATGATTGGACTCTTTCTGAACCACCAACTAAGCCCACTCCAAACAAGAGGGGTATATTATATCTCAGTCCTGAAGATATGCAAGAGGCAAAGACATCTATGAAGGAAAAAGGTATTAAAGCTGAAGATGTTAAAAATTTACCTCCTATTGAAGAAATACATGGGCTGAATACACCACCACCATCTAAGGTGGTAGAGGTAAATTCTTTAATGAATTCATTGATAATGATAATCCGCACAATATGCACCCTAGCCAATGCCTTTATGAGGTTGAGAATTACATTAGAAAACAAGATCACTTTCATGCAAATGTTATGAAACGATTGAAATACAATTCTGATATGATTGCTCACTTGAGTGACTTGTTATTTAGAATCTCAAATGATGTTAGAGGTGTTGGAAAACATGCTTCTATGGTACAAACCCAGTTAGAACAAGTTGCTAAATCACAAAGAAAATTACTTGATGAAATGAATAACAACATACATGACTTTGCTGTTAGATTTGCAACTAGAGGAGGTAAAATGACTCAGGAACCGCTTTATCCTGAGGGACACCCAAAAAGAATTGAACAAGATTCACAAAGAAACAACACCACTTCACCTAGTCCTTCTAAAAAGAAGAAGAAAAATAAAAATGATAGGACTTTGCATGCCTCTAGTGAACCTGAAGTAGAAAAACCTCCTGATAATGAAAATGATGTTTCTATCTCTGATGTTGAAACTCAATTTGGTAATGAACATTCACCTAGTGATAATGAAAAAGATAATGCTGATGTTCATGCAGATACTAAACCAAACAATGAAAAAGAACCAGATAATGATGTTGAAATAGAAACACCAGTTGATCTTGATAACCCACAACCCAGGAATACACGATATGATAAAAGAGACTTCATTGCTAGAAAATGCGGTAAAGAAAGAGAACTGTGGGTTAAAAAACCCATGCCTTTTCCATCTAAGTCAACTAAAAAGAAATATGGTGAAGAATTTGAACGTTTTGCTGACATGCTGAGGCCAGTCTTTTTGCGTACTGACTTGACTGATATCTTGAAAATGCCTCCTTATGAAAAGTATATGAAAGACATCATCACTAATAAGAGAAAAATACCGGAAGCTGAAATCTCAACTATCCTTGCTAATTATACTTTTAAAGATGGAGTACCTAAAAAACTTGGAGACCCAGGAATACCAACTATACCTTGCTGCATCAAAAAGAATTATGTGAAAACTGCTTTATGTGACTTAGGAGCTGGTGTTAGTGTTATGTCTTTCTCTTTATATAAAAGACTTGATTTGAATAAACTCACACCTACTGAAATATCTTTGCAAATGGCTGACAAATCAGCTGCCATACCTATCGGTATCTGTGAGGATGTGCCCATTGTTGTTGCTAATGTTACTATTTTGACTAACTTTGTTATACTTGAGATGCCCGAGGATGACAACATGTCGATTATCCATGGTAGGCCCTTCTTGAATACTGCACGAGCTGTTATTGACTGCAATAAAAGCAAGGTCACTTTTCATATCAATGGTAATGAGCATACGGTGCACTTTCCGAAGAAAAAATTCCAAGTGAATGGTATTAATGTTATTGAAAAATCTCCGACAATCACTATTGGAAGTTTTCATCTACCTCTACCCACTATTAAAAAGAAATACGAAAAGCTTATTGTTGGGGACATTCATATCCCCGTTGAGGTAACTTAGTGATTTACGAAAGTTCTTTGGTTTCATGCTAATCGAATGTGGTTGTTAATAAGACTTGATCAACCTTATTAATTAATCATTTTTTAGAGGTATGAAGTTGATGAATTTAGTGAGCACTACCTTCTGTCCATACCTTCTGTTTTCTTTTTTTATTAGTTAAATAAAATGAAATGCCATGTTTTGTCTGTTTTCTGAATTTCCCGTGCAATAAAAAAATGACCCAAAAATAAAAGTTATCAGAATGCTCTGAAAAATTAATACGATTTTTTTTAATATTTAAGAATTTCTGGTGCAAATAATATCAGAGGGAGGTGCACCAGGTGGGCAACCCACCTGGGCGCGCCCTGGTGGGTTGTGGTCCCCACGTGGGCCCCTCAGTTATCCCTTCACACCACATCATCACTTACCTCCATAAAAAATTCTCCATTGCTCTCTCTCAAGTGTTCTTTCTCTTAAACCCGTGGATTTCGAGCTCTTTGCTCGAAGCTCCATTTCCGAAACTGTTTCGGGGGATTGTTGCTTGGTATGTGACTCCACCATTTGTCCAATTAGTTTTGTTTTAAGGAATTATATTTTAACTAGTTAGCTACTCTTGGTGCTGTTGTAGATGAGCTTGCATATTGAATTCTTAGAGTTCTAAGTAGTTTGAATGCTTGTTATGGCCTCTATGAATCCCTATGAGTAGTCGCTATCAATTGTATGAAGGTTTGTTGATAAATTTTTGTCACCTAAAAATTTTCAAAAAAATTTACGCGAACATGATGAACCTGTCTGGAAAGAGTTCTTCGAGGAGGAGATCCTCGGGGGCATCTTCTAGTGACAATTCCGCTCGACGGTGTTATGTTGAACCAAGTGAAAGTTCCATTCGAGATGCAGCTAGCAAAACATGCTTATGGCCTTGCGATGATTATATGGTGCGTGTGGGCATTAAGGAGGAATTTGAGCAATATGTTCATGATGCCAGTCTCGGGCCCTACATTGCAGATAAGTGCGAACAACACCACACTCTCACTGAATCATTTGTCAAAGGATTTTAATTCCATCCCCGTGAGTCTAGGGTGTCATTTAAACTTTATGAAAATTCGTTTACCATTTCACTAGAGAGTTTTGCTCACCGCTGCAAACTCCCGTTCTGGGGTTCGCTACGAACCGCCAAGGGCTGAGTACCAATCATTCTTGACTAGTCTTTGCGACGGTGACACGAGGGGAGTGACACAAGGTAGAATAAAGAGCGTTCATTTTCCCGCAATTCAGTACTTTGAATTATTTAACGGGAAATGTATAGTAGGCAAGTAAGACAGTAGTACACTTTGTGCTCCAGACTTGATCCTCATACGCACCGCTCTCACCGGTGAAAGGATTTATAACATTGGAGTGATTGTTGCACGCAGACTGCAACATAACGCTAATAGTGGCTATTTCTATGGTGGAATATATGCCACGCGTTTAGCACGAGGGCTGGGTGTTTCACCTTTGCCCTTTGACCCTATCGTACCCACGCAATATTTAGACTTTGATGCTTTGGAATGTCATAAGATCCTCACAGGAACAATTCATAATTTCACTTACAATCTGTTGTTTAACCAAACATCTGTTGTGCACACATATTTGCCAGCGCTTGCTCTTTTTGACTATCACAGCAAAGGAAGATATTTTGTTCTTGAGAGCTGATACGTCTCCAACGTATCTATAATTTTTGATTATTCCATGCTATTATATTATCTATTTTGAATGTTTAATGGGCTTTATTATACACTTTTATATTTTTTTTGGGACTAACCTACTAACGAAAGGCCCAGCGCAAATTGCTGTTTTTTTGCCTGTTTCAGTGTTTCGCAGAAAAGGAATATCAAACGGAATCCAAACGGAATGAAACCTTCGGGAGAGTTATTTTTGGAACAAACGTGATCCAGGGGACTTGGAGTGGACGTCAAGAAAGAAGCAAGGAGGCCACGAGGCAGGGAGGCGCGCCTGCCCCCCTGGGCGCGCCCCCACCCTCGTGGGCCCCTCGCAGCTCCACTCACCTACTTCTTCCTCCTATATATACCCATATACCCCAAAAACATCCAGGAGCACCACGAAACCCTATTTCCACCGCCGCACCCTTCTGTACCCGTGAGATCCCATCTTGGGGCCTTTTCCGGCGCTCGGCCGGAGGGGGAATCGATCACGGAGGGCCTCTACATCAACACCATAGCCTCTCCGATGATGTGTGAGTAGTTTACCACAGACCTTCGGGTCCATAGTTATTAGCTAGATGGCTTCTTCTCTCTCTTTGGATCTCAATACAAAGTTCTCCTCGATCTTCTTGGAGATCTATTCGATGTAATTCTTTTTGCGGTGAGTTTATCGAGATCCGATGAATTGTGGGTTTATGATCAAGATTATCTATGAACAATATTTGGATCTCCTCTGAATTCTTTTATGTATGATTTGTTATCTTTTCAAGTCTCATCGAATTATCAGTTTGGTTTGGCCTACTAGATTGATCTTTCTTGCAATGGGAGAAGTGCTTAGCTTTGGGTTCAATCTTGCGGTGTCCTTTCCCAGTGACATCAGGGGTAGCAAGGCACGTATTGTATTGTTGCCATCGAGGATAAAAAGATGGGGTTTATATCATATTGCTTGAGTTTATCCCTCTACATCATGTCATCTTGCCTAATGCGTTACTCTGTTCTTATGAACTTAATACTCTACATGCATGCTGGATAGCGGTCGATGTGTGGAGTAATAGTAGTAGATGAAGAATCGTTTCGGTCTACTTGTCGCGGACGTGATGCCTATATACATGATCATGCCTATATATTCTCATAATTATGCACTTTTCTGTCAATTGCTCGACAGTAATTTGTTAACCCACCGTAATACCTATGCTATCTTGAGAGAAGCCACTAGTGAAACCTATGGCCCCCGGGTCTATTTTCCATCATATAAGTTTCCAATCTATTTTACTTTGCAATCTTTACTTTCAATCTATATCATAAAAATACCAAAAATATTTATCTTATTATCTCTATCAGATCTCACTTTTGCAAGTGGCCGTGAAGGGATTGACAACCCCTTTATCGCGTTGGTTGCAAGGTTCTTATTTGTTTGTGTAGGTACGAGGCGACTTGCGTGTAGTCTCCAACTGGATTGATACCTTGGTTCTCAAAAACTGAGGGAAATACTTATGCTACTTTGTTGCATCACCCTTTCCTCTTCAAGGGAAAACCAACGCAGTGCTCAAGAGGTATCAAGAGCGAGGCCCGAGCTCACAACGCGGCAGTGGGGGCAGCACGGCAGGCCGAGGCATCTGCACCGAGAGCCTCCGTGAGCTAACACGCGAACTACTATCCAGGCTACTGATCGATTACCAAGTTAGGCCAAAATCCTAAGCTTGGGGGAGTACGTGTTTCTCACCGACATCACATTTATGTTCACACATTTCATTCCAGTTGTCGGTGTTCACACTTTTTCATTGTATCATCCATGTTAAATTTATTTTTCTTGCTTTATTCTTGTGTGTTTGAAAAACTTTAGAAAAACCAAAATAAAGTTGTACTTAGTTTACTTTCTATGCATGCTTAGTTGTAACATTAAGAAGAAAACCCAAAAAGATTTCCTTGTTCTTCTTTTGCTTGTTGGGAGCTTTCCCGTGTAAATAGTTTTTCTCGTTTTTGCTTTTCCCTTTTATTTTCTTGTTCAAGAAAACCAAAAACTCCAGAAATATTTCAGTGTGTTTCTCTTAATTTCTTTTCTTTTTATTGAGTCTTACCAAGGAGGAGACCACGATGAAAATGTTGAGTGGCTCTCTTATGAATAATTGTTGATCTAACAAAGAACCCATTTTACCTTGTCTTCTCCTGTTGAATAAAATGTTTGCAGATTCCAGCTTAGTCCACGGCACTCTTGCACTATTATTATTTTCACATTGTTCGGTCGTGCAAGTGAAAGGAAATAATGACGATATTCGATGAACTAGCCGTGGCAGAGAGAACCGGGTATGAACTCGACTTGTTCTGTTTTTGTAAATATGTTTAACCTAGTATCCATGATTCAGCCCATTATGATTAAACATGTTTGCAATGACAATTAGAGATTATAGTTTCTCATGCCATGCATAAGTAGCTAGGAGTGGATAATGATTTATCTTGGATATCAACATTGCATTAAAATGATTGTGATGTAGTATGATGATATGGTATCCTCCTCTGAATGTTCGAGTGGCTTGACTTGGCACATGTTCATGCATGTAGTTGAATCAAAACCAACATAGCCTCTACGATATTCATGTTCATGGTGTTCATATCCTACTCATGCTAGTGTCCAATGTTACTTATGCATAATGCATGTTCATGCCATTGTTGCTCTCCAGCTGGCCGCTTCTCAACCTAGTTGCTAGCCTTCGCCTGTACTAAGTGGGAATTCTGCTTGTACATCCAAAACCTTGAAACCAAGTTATTCCAGATGAGTCCACCATGCCTACCTATATGCGGTATTACCCTACCGTCCTAAGTAAATTTGCATGTGCCACCTCTAAAAACTTCAAATAAATATCCCTTTTGTGTGCCTGGATCATTCATGGAACGACAGGAGGTGGTCGGTATCTTCCATGCTCAGCGGGTTATTCTCAGGTCAAGTGTTTATTCACTCGCCATTGCACGAGAAAAGGGCGGTAATAGGGATGCCCAGTCCCAAACTGCAAAAAGAATTGATCTCTCAAATAATCAAACAAAAGCTCCCAATGGAGTCAAAACCTTTACTTTTATCGCTTGGGAACCGCCACTAACATGCTTAGCATGGAAGATGTTGATAACTGATGGTCGTGAAGTAAATGAGAAGGGTGCATGTCTCAAAATATCATTTACCTCTATTTTAAAAACTTGAGCTCTGGCACCTCTGCAAATCACTGCTTCCCTCTACGAAGGGACTACCTAATTACTTTTATGTTGTGTCATCACCCTCTAAAATAAGCGCTAGAACCTGAGAGCACTACTGTGATGCTGATGCATTGTGTGTAGCTAATGTTCGGTGCATCTTGACTAGATCTTTTCTACCATGAATTACAATGTTTAGTCGCTGCTTGAACTTTGGAGGTTCTTGATGTTGCTTGAAGCTACGTCGGTATTTCTCCAAAAAGGAAGGGATGATGCAGCACAGCGGCAGTAGGTATTTCCCTTAGATATGAAACCAAGGTTATCAAACCAGTAGAAGAACCAAGCAACACAACATAAACATCCCCTGCACACAAATAACAAATCCTCGCAACCCGACGTGTTAAAGGGGTTGTCAATCCCTTTCGGGGAACGGCGCCTCAAGATAGGCAGACGGAGGTGAGATAATTGTAGTAGATTGATAGATCGAACGCCAAATAAAATAAATAGAAATAAAATGCAGCAAGATATTTTTGTATTTTTGCTTTAATAGATCTGAAAATAAATGCAAGAGAAAAGTAGATCACAAAGGCAAATTTATGAGAAAGAAGACCCGGGGGCTGTAGGTTTTACTAGTGGCTTCTCTTGAGAAAAATAGCAAACGGTGGGTAAACAAATTACTATTGGAAAATTGATAGAACTTCAAATAATTATGATGATATCCAGGCAAGGATCATTATATAGGCATCACGTCCAAGATTAGTAGACCGACTCCTGCCTGCATCTACTACTATTACTCCACACATCGACCGCTATCCAACATGCATCTAGTGTATTAAGTTCATGGAAAAACGGAGTAATGCAATAAGAACGATCACATGATGTAGACAACATCTATCTATGTAGAGATAGACACCATCGTTTTATCCATAGTAGCAACGATACATACGTGTCGTTTCCCTTTCTGTCACTGGGATCAAGCACCGTAAGATCGAACCCACCACAGAGCACCTCTTCCCATTGCAAGATAAATAGATCAAGTTGGCCAAACAAAACCCAAATATCGGAGAAGAAATACGAGGCTATAAGCAATCATGCATATAAGAGACCAAAGAAACTCAAATAACTTTCATGGATAAAAAGATATAACTGATCACAAACTAGAAGTTCATCAGATCCCAACAAACACACCGCAAAAGAGTTACATCATATGGATCTCCAAGAGACCATTGCATTGAGAATTCAGCGAGAGAGAGGAAGCCATCTAGCTACTAACTACGGACCCGAAGGTCTACAAAGAACTACTCATGCATCATCGGAGAGGCACCAATGGAGGTGGTGAACCCCATCCTAGATGGTGTCTAGATTGGATCTGGTGGTTCTGGACTCTGCGGCGGCTGGATGAATATTTCGTCGATGCCTTTAGGGTTTCTAGAATATTGGGGTATTTATAGAGCAAAGAGGCAGTTCAGGGGCACCCGAGGTGGGCACAACCCACCAGGGCGCGCCTGGGCCTCCTGGCGCGCCCTGATGGGTTGTGCCCCCCTCGGGGCACCCCCCAGGCACAGCCAGGGCCCGTTGTGTTCCTTCTGGCCCATAAAAAATCATCGTGCTGTTTCATGGCATTTGGACTTCGTCTGATATTGATTTTCTGTGATGTAAAAAACATGGAAAACAGCAACTGGCACTTGGCACTATGTCAATAGGTTAGTACCAAAAAATGGTATAAAATGATTATAAAACATCCAAGATTGGTAATATAATAGCATGGAACAATCAAAAATTATAGATATGTTGGAGACGTATCAGCATCCCCAAGCTTAACTCCTACTCGCCCTCAAGTAGGTAAGTGATAAAAACAGAATTTTTGATGTGGAATGTTGCCTATCATGTCATATCATATTCTTTTCTTTACAGCATGGACAATTGGACTTTCATGTGATTCAAAACAATAGTCTATTTTTGACATAATAATTTAGATACTCAAGCATTTCAACAAGCAACCATGTCTTTCAAAATATCAACGCTAAGATAAGTTATCCCTAGCCCATCATGCTCAACCATTGATCCATTCATGAAACACACGCGCATATTAGCTACACCCAATACTTAAGTATGATCATATTGCCTCCTAGTTGGTGTTTTTTATGAGAGAAGATGGAGACTCAAAAATAAAAATAAAAATTGAATAAAGTAAAAGAAAGGCCCTTCACAGAGGGAAGTAGGGATTTGTAGAGGTGCCAGAGCTCAAAGCGAAAAATTAGAGATAAAAACATTTTGAGATGTGTATCCATCCCACCAACGAAAACGACTTAGGGTTCCCAACACTTTCCATGCTAGATATGCCATAGGCGGTTCCCAAACAGAAAATAAAGTTTATTCCTTTTTCCACCATACTTTCAATTTCCATGGCTAACCATATCCACGGCTGCCCTCCATACCAACACTGTCGGTGTGGAACGACACCTATGGGATCACAAGAATCCCTACTACGGTTGTCGGGGCGTAGGGTTGTGAGAAGAGCAGGATTAGTAATCAGCACAAGGATCGTTTACCCAGGTTCGGGCCACGAGGATGCGTAAAACCCTAGTCCTGCTTTGGTGGGTGTATTGAGTGTTCTTGAGCTCCTGAACTAGCTGCGGTGGCCGTGTGGTCCCAAAGAGCCGAATCCCTCTCCAGTACGCCATGGGCCTCCTTTTATAGTCGAAAAGGGGCTGCCACCGTGGCACACAGGAGGTGGAAAGGCGTACAGTACTGTGAGCTTATCGCCCGTATTACAGGACAAGACGCATTTAATGCACCGTTGAGGTGTCCCCTAGGTTTATCGGGGGTGGGAGCGAGGCCCATCCCGTCCGTCGCTCCTCCTCGCTTTGACACGCGCCCTGGCCAGCGATGCGTGCAGTGCCATGTAGGCAGCCAGGAAGCTGAGGTGGCGCGGTGGTGGAGCCTTCACGAAGATCTGCATGCCACCATGCAGGCGTGTGCTGAGTTGGCATGGGAGCTGCATGTTGCCATGCAAGTGCTTGCCCATTTGGTCGGGCTGGCAGCTGCATGCGAACGGAGGTGGAGACTTGGTTGGTGTGGGCCTGGTAGTGGCCCCGCTGACACCCTTGGCGAGGGCCTTGCCGGGTGGACCGGCAAGGGTCTTACCGTGGCGCGCTATCGTCCCCGGCAAGGATCTTGCCGGGGGTCTTGTGGCTCTCCTCGGCAAGGATCTTGCCGAGGACCGTTGTCTTTTAATCCTCATCTGATCTTGAGTGTTCCTTGGTCTTGACAAAGATCTGCATGGCACCACGGAGGTGCCTCCCGAGCCCTAGTTCCAACGTGGTTGATGGTGTTGGAAACCGTGGGCTCAAGGGTGGCTCACTCCGCTGGCGTGGGCGGGCCGCCCTGGCAAGGAGGGTCTTGCCGGGGCTGCTGGGGCTGCCCCGGCAAGGGTCTTGCCCGGGGAACCTGCTTCGCCTCCCTGCTCCTTGTGCTTCTTGGCCTTGGCGTTTCCTTGGTTCACCTCCTCTGTCCTACTTGGTGCGGCCGTGGGCGCGGCTCCGACTGCCCGTGCACAAGTAAAGGGGTACAAAGGTGTGCCCCTTCTTTTGTACACCGACAGGAGCCCCCGGGCCTGGGCCACACATAAGCGCGACACGTTGTTGGGCCAGGCCCAAAACGGTGCGTGGGCAGGAGGGGCAGTTTTTACCGTGGTAAAAACTTTTCGCGCGCTGCGCTTCCCACGACCCGCGTTGAACGCGCGACGCGGAGGGGCGCGTGTGACGTGGGCGGCATGCGTGGGGCTGTTTCCGCATGCATGCGTCACATCATGGTAAAGAGGCGGCTCGCGCCTTCCCCATAAAAAAGGAGGCATGGAGGCGCGGCTCATTTACTGCGCGGGGCCGGGGCGCGGTCTTCAAGGCATCCACACCCCACGATCACGGGGTGGGGAGAGGTCGCTTCACCCGTCCTCTCGGGTGTGCACATTCGGCACGCGTCCTCCATGCACTTGGGGTGGCGAGCGGTGGAGGCGGGAAACCGGGCCGTCGCAGGTTAGGGCAGTGGGTCGGTCTCGATTCCCTGCGCCTCCGGTGGCTGGATTGGCCAAGCGGGGCGGCCGAGCCCCGGTCCCGTTCCTTTATAAGCAGAGGGAAGGGGGATGGCACCCCGTACTCTTCTGTCATCTATCTCCTCCTGCTTCTGCTTCTTCCTTTCACCCGCCATGGAGACGGTGGCGGCGAGGGTCGCCGCTCGACAGCGCGTCCCTCCTCCTTCTGAGCCCGCAGTGGTGGAGCCGGCCGCGAGTGGAAGGGGGAGGGGGCGAGGCCGTGGTAGAGGTCGTGGTGCCCAGGGAAGAGGAGGACGGGGCAGTGCGCCGGCCTCGCCCCCACCAATGATGCCTTTCTCGATGGAGGGCCATGTTGAAGACCAGCCCCGCGAGTTCTTCATCAGGCTGCGCCGGCCTCCGCGTTGCCGTCTTCGCCTTCCCGCCCCTTTCGCCCGGGAGATGTAGCGTGACCCGCCTCAAACCTTCGGGTTGTACATGAGGGGCTGCGGGAATGGGGGCACGTGGGTCAACGTCGACTTCCCGGCTCCTCGGGTCATCTACCTTCGCCGTGGATGGAAGATGTTTGCTTGCATCCATAGCCTAACGGCATGGCTCGTCCTTTACTTCAAATTAATGGAGGACGGCCTGCTCTCCGTCAAGGGCTTCGGAGAGTTTGGAACTCGCCTGAGGTGCTGCGTGGATAGCTCCTCCGATGGAGACTCCGACGATGGAAGCTCTTCCTCGAGCGAAAGTGACGAGGAGGACAGCGGGGCAGATGACGGGGACGAGTCTGACTAGGCGTCGGATGCCCCGCGCCTGGGCGGGTGCGGCAGCAGCAGCATCTGCACCTGGCCGCTCCTCCGGCGGAGTTTTGCCGGCGGAGGGGCTAGCTCCTTGAACTTCTCGGGGTCGTCTCCTTTGGCGGCTGGCGTCGGGAGGCTGTGGAAGAGGAAGAGGGCGGGCAGCAAGGCCGTTAACTCGGAGTACGTGGACACCGACGCCTTCGTCGCGTGTCCGGCGTCCTGCCGCCTCATCTTCTAGCTCCTTTCCCGGCACCGTCATCACCGGCCTACCCTTGGGTAGCCACCGAGGTGTTCTCTTGGTGCTTTCTGCTGCTCGTAGCTCGCCTAGGCGCCCCTTTTGCCCTTTCGCCTCCTTGACCTGCCTCCTGAGGAGAGGGACAAGAAAGGGATTACGGGTATCTTATCTCTTTTTTAGTTTGTAAGCCTTCGGGCCTTTGTTAAATTTAGAACTTGTAATCCCCTTGCTCATGTTTTTCATTCCGTACGGACTGTACCTGTGTGGGATGTTTTTTAACGAAAAAGGGACGTTTGCCGGGTTTTTCGTTCGTGGGTGGACCCCGCGACAAGGAGCGAATCCTTGTTACTTTTTAAGATAAACGTTTTTCGCCCGGCAACAGGCCTTGCCATCCCCCTCACTTCGACCATTCTCGCGCCCTTGGCGGAGGCAGGGATGAAGTGGGCTTAGGCTCCTCGTTCTATCTCCTTGCTGCCGCGGCTACAACCAAGTCCGGACCCAGGAGATAATCCTTAGGTACGGATAAAGAGGGGAGCACGGTAGCCTGGAGGTAAAACGAGGTTTCACATGTCCCAATTCCATACCGAAATGCATGATAGAGGATGGAAGAGTTATCTGGATCTGTAGCCCCCGGCAATCTTGTCTTGCCGCGGTTGGATCCTTGTACTTGCAGCCCCCGGCAACTCTGGTTTGCCGGGGTCGGGGCGCCGGTCCGTTCCCTTTCTTCCAAGTAGCTCAGCAGAAGTGCTCATCTGCCCTGCGAACTAAAAGAGGACAGAAAAGAACAGAGAGATGCGCACTCGACCTCTAGGCTAGGGGTTAGTCGCTGCTAAGCACTATCAACCCTAACCAAGGAAGAGACTCGACCTAGCATGCATGCTATAACTTAGGGCGCCAGCGCTTCATTTATTTATGCTCAGGGTATGCGCCTGGCTTTGTACAAAGGGTTACATGCCTTGCCAACAAAGCTTGTACAAAAGGTGGCTTGCCGGGAGGCCCGGCAAGCCGCGCCTTATGGGTAAAACTTGTGAAGATGCTCGATGTTCCAGGAGTTGCTCACTCGAACGGCGTCTTCGGTCTCCAGGCGGACTGCGCCAGGCCTGGTGACTCGTATTGCCCGATAAGGGCCTTCCCACTTTGGCGTCAACTTGTTGGAATTCTTGGCCGACTGAACGCGCCGAAGAACAAGGTCGCCTTCCTCAAAGCTTCGGGCATGAACCTTGCGGCTATGGTAGCGGCGCAAGGCTTGCTGGTAGCGCGTTGCTCTCACAGCCGCCCGAAGACGATCTTCCTCAAGGAGCGTCGCGTCATCTTGTCGCAACTGCTCTTGCTCAAGCTCATCATAAGCGAGCACTCGAGGTGACCCGTATATGAGTTCCGTGGGGAGAACTGCCTCAGCCCCATATACTAGGGCGAAGTGTGTCTGGCCGGTGGCTCGATTTGGCGTCGTTCTGATCGACCAAAGAACCGCCGGCAATTCATCAATCCAGCGCCTTCAGCTCTTGTGCAGCCTGTCAAAGGTCTTCGTTCTCAGGCCTCGCAACACTTCAGCATTCGCCCACTCTGCTTGGCCATTTCTCCGGGGGTGTGCCACGGAAGCAAAACAGACCTTGCTGCCGAGGTCTTGAATGTACTACATGAAGGTGTGGCTTGTGAACTGCGTGTCGTTGTCGGTGATGACTCTCTTTGGCACACCAAAACTGCAGACTAGTCCCTTGAAGAACTTGACGGCTGACTGTGCTGTCACCTTCCTCACTGGCTCCACCTCTGGCCACTTTGTGAACTTGTCGATTGCAACATACAAGTACTCAAAGCCCCCGACAGCACGGAGGAAAGGGCCAAGTATGTCTAGCCCCCAGACCAAGAATTGCCAGGAGAGAGGGATCGTTTGAAGGGCTTGAGATGGTTGATGAAGCTTCTTTGAATGGAACTGACACGCTTCACACTTGGTTACTAGTGTCGTCGCATCCTGGAGGGCAGAGGGCCAGAAGAAACCTTGCCGGAATGCCTTTCCGGCAATGGCTCTCGACCCTATGTGGGAGCCGCATATGCCTCCATGTATCTCTGCCAACAGCTCCAGTCCTTCCTCCCGGGGGATGCACTTCAATTTCACACCGTTTGGCCTTCTCCTGTACAGGACGTCATCGACGAACTGCCCCATGGTGGACCGACGGGCTAGTCTTTCCGCTTCTTCTTGCTCCTCAGGAAGTTCCCCTGTTTGGAGGAATCAGACAGTATGCTGCGCCCACGCCGGAGCCTGGGGCTTGACGGCAAGGACCAAAGGCATTTCCTCTGCCATGGGAGCGGCTGTCTCCACGGCCAGGGCTTGACGCCCTGCCGGAGCCAGTTGCTCTTTGGCAAGCTCAGCGTCCACGGCAGCATCCTTGCCGGCAGCCCCGGGGGGCTCGGCGGGAAAGTACTTGCCGGGACCTGACTTCCTCCGCTTGTTCCGCCCCGTTGATGGTTCGACGGATGGCTGAGTTAACCGGAGCAGAAAGGTACCTGGTTCCACAGGTAGCTTGAATGCAGCATGCTTCTATAGGTAATCGGCGATGTCGTTCTCCGCTCGAGGAACGTGCTCCGCTTGGATACCGTCAAAGTGCTCCTCCAGCTTCCTCACTTCATCTACGTAGGCCTCCATCAATGGGCTCTGGTAATCCTTGTTGACTTGTCTGACGACAAGCTGCGAGTCACCCCTGACGATGAGCTTCTTCACCCCGAGGTCTGCCACGATCCTGAGACCGGCAAGCAGCCCCTCATACTCAGCAGTGTTGTTTGTGGACATCTCCCTGGGAAAGTGCATCTGGACCACGTACTTGAGGTGCTCTCCGGTGGGTGCGACAAGCAGCACACCAGCACCGGCGCCTTGCAGCGAGAAAGCCCCGTCAAAGTACATGATCCAGTCACGGTCCGCTTCCTTGCCGGGGAGAGCGGTCTCTTGGATTTCTTCGTCAGGTGTTGAGGTCCATTCCGTAATGAACTCTGCCAAGATTCTGCTCTGGATTGTTGAGGTACTTTCAAACTTCAACCCAAAGCTCGACAACTCCAAGGCCCATTCCACAATCCTTCCGGTCGCATCTGGGTTGTGCAGTATCCGTTGTAGCGGGAGGCGGGTGATGACAGTGATCTCATGGGCTTGGAAGTAATGACGCAGCTTCCTCGAGGCCATAAGGAGGCCGAAGAGCAATTTCTGCACACCGGAGTACCTCGACCTAGCCCCCTGCAAGAGGGAGCTGACAAAGTAAATCGGGTGCTGCATCATCTTCTTCTTCTACACCACTCCACTTGACTGTGCGGGCGTTGCCCTGATGGCGTCAGACTCTTCCGGGGGCCTTGCCTTGCCGGCTCCAGGCCCTGCCAGGGGAATCTTTGGCTCGCCGTCTGCTAGTTCTGCCGTTGCCACTGCCTCCTTGTCGACCTCCCTCTATGCCACCGATGCGGCGCTGACCACTTGATTCGTTGCCGCTAGATACAGCAGCAACGGTTCTTGTGGTTTAGGCGCAACCAGTATTGGCGTGGAGGAAAGGTATTTCTTCAGATCCTGCAACGCTGCTTCGGCTTCTGGGTTCCACTCCATCGGGCCTGCCTTCTTCAAGATTTTGAAGAAGGGAAGGGCGCGCTCGGCGGACTTGGAGATGAATCGGCTCATGGCGGCGACGCAGCCGGTGAGCCAACACACATCCTTGATCCGCTTGGGCGCCTCAATCTGTTCAATAGCCTTGATATTGTCTGGGTTTGCCTCGATCCCGTTCTACGACACAAAGAAGCCGAGAAGCTTGCCGGATGGAACGCCGAAGACACACTTCTCAGGGTTTAGCTTAAGGTTGATCTTGCGCAGGTTGGCAAATGTCTCTTCCAGATATTGCACAAGAGTTGCCCCGTCCTTGGTTTTGACCACTATGTTATCCATGTATGCCTCCATATTTCTATGGAGCTGGGGTTCAAAACCAATTTGGACTACTCTTGCAAACGTCGAGCCAGCACTCTTCAACCCGAAAGGCATCCGTAAAAAGCAATACGTACCACATGGGGTGATGAATGCCGTCTTCTCTTCATCTTCTCTTGTCATGAAGATTTGGTGGTAGCCCGAGTAGGCGTCGAGGAATGACAGCAAATCACACCCGGCCATGGAGTCAACAATCTGGTCGATGCGCGGCAACGGGGAGGGGTCCTTAGGACAAGCCATATTGATATCTGTGTAGTCAATACACAGCCTCCACTTCCCATTCGCCTTGCGCACCACTACCGGATTGGCCAACCACGTCGGATGGAGCACTCCTGTCACCAAACCCGCTGCTTCCAACTTCCTGATCTCCTCCGTGATGAACTCCTGCCTCTCCAGAGCCTGCTTTCTGACCTTCTGCTTGACGGGCCACGCATGAGGACAGACAGCTAGGTGGTACTCAATCACCTCCCTGGGAACACCGGGGATGTCGGATGCTTGCCACGCAAACACGTCGACATTCGCCCGCAGGAAGGTGACGAGCGTGAATTCCTATTTACTTTTGAGGGTGGAGCCTATAGTGAAAGCCCCTCCCGTGCCATCCTCCCTAACGGACACCTTCTTGGTCTGTGGTGGCTCAGCTCTGGATTTTTCGCTCTTGCCGGTAGAGCTCTCTGGTATGTCCTCGACGGTAGCACAACACTCCGAGGAGGTGCGCTTGCCGGAGTGGGTGTAAGAGGTCTTGTCGGGCTTATTCTTCTTCCCCGGGGCTTCGGTGGCAGGAGCAAGTGCGTTGGCGGCAGCTGCTGCAACTGCTTCCCGGTAGAGTTGGTCGGCGCAAATCAGCGCGTCCTTCTTGTCGGAGGGGACGGAGATGATGGTGAACGGCCCGGGCATCTTTAGCATGTTGTAGGCTTAGTGCGCCGCCGCCATAAACTTGGCTAGGGCCGGGCGGCCGAGGATCCTGTTATAGGGCAAGGGGATCTCGGCCACGTCGAAGACGATCCTCTCCGTCCTGTGGTTCAACTCCCCTCCAAACGTCACGGGCAGCATGACCTTCCCCTTCGGCTGGCTCCTCCCCGGATTGACCCCTTGAAACGTGCCCGTTTCCTCGAGGTCTCCATCGGGGATTTGCAGCCTTTTGATCACGACGGGCGAGATCAAGTTCAGGCCGGCCCCGCCGTCGACCAACATCTTGTTCACCTTGAGGTGGCGTATCGTTGGCGAGACCAACAACGGAAAACACGCGACCGCGGTTGTGCGGTCAGGGTGGTCCTCGGCGTCAAAGATGAGGGGCGTGCTGGACCACTTCAGTGGCTTCAAAGCGTCGAACGATGGCTCCACTGCTGTAATCTCACGCGCCCACTGCTTGAGCTGGCGGTGAGAAGTATGCAGCGAGGCTCCACCGTCGACGCACATGGCCTCTTTAGCCTTCTGGAACTCTTGCTCGCCGGACTCGTCATCCTCGTCATGATCATCGTATTCTTGCTTCTTGTCACGGCCCCGGGCGGGCCTCTCGTGCTGGCTGTCCTTGTCGCGGCGGCCTCCCTGGCCGCCACGCTTCTTGCCGGATCCCTCGGCACCGTCCTGGCCCTTCTCCTTGTTCCGCCTCTCATACTCGGCCTTTTGCTTTTTAGCAAGCAGCTCGACTTGTCGGCAGTTCTGCAGGTCATGGCCCTTGGTGCGGTGGATCTTGCAATACTGCTTGCCGGAGCCCCCTGGCTTGTCGGCAGCTGCTAAGGCCCGGCAGGCGACGCATCCGGCAATCTCCTTGCGGGGTCGTCTGCCTTGACCTTCTTGGCAGCGTCGGTGTTGTCAGACCCTTCAACGGCAAGCACGGCCTTGCCCTTGCGCTTCCTGTTGCGACGCCGGCCCTTCTTCGTCGGGGCGGCGGTGTCTCCATCAGTAGAGTCAGTTTCCGCGCCGGCGTCCTCGCCGGGGTACTTCCTTCCCTCTTCAGCCCGGGCGCACCTATCGGCCAAAACATAGAGTTCGGTCACATCCTTCACCTTGGTCATCGCCAGCTCTTCGCGCATCTTGCGGTTGCGCACGTTCTGGTGGAACGCGCTGATCACAACGGCGGGATGAACGTCGGGGATGTTGTACTGCACCTGGGTGAATCTCTGGATGTACTTGCGCAGGGTTTCCCCTTCCTTCTGGGGAATGATATGCAGATCACTAGCCTGGCCATGAGCTTGGTGGCCTCCAGTGAAGGCGCCAACGAACTCATGGCACCGATCCGACCAAGAAGAAATGGAATCCGCCGGCAAGTGCATCAACCAAGACATAACATTGGGCTTCAGTGCCAATGGAAAGTAATTGGCAAGCACCTTGTCGTCGCGAGCTCCGGTAGCCTGCATCGCGATGCTGTAGATGCTAAGGAACTCGGATCGATGGGTCTTGCCAGTGTACTTCTCGCCGACATCGGGCTTGAACGTGCAGTGGGACGACCACTGGAACTGCCGCAGCTCGCGGGTAAAGGCTGGGCAGCCCACCTCGTAAGGTAGGCGCCGGAGCCCCCCGGTGCTGGGTGGTCCATAGTGGGTCCCGCCCGCTTGTCCGACTGGTGGCGTGTATCACGCCGACGCTCGATAGTGGTTTGAGCATCTTCGTGTGCTCGTTCTCGAAGAACTTGGCGCTGGTCGCGGTGGGTCCGCGGGTCGGACGACGCTATATAAATTTTATCACACGCGTACGATGGCTCGACGCCCGCGGCGGCTGGCGAGGAGGGGGAGAGTGCACCGTGACCGCAGCACCCCCGGTCCTCCCAGCGCTGGCATGTGGTGGCTCGGTGGAGCGCCGGCCCGAGGGCCCCGCCGGTCGCATATCATCTTTGTTGGTGACGGCGACGAGGCTCCGGATGGTGGCCCTCCACTTGTCGAGCTTCTCCGCAGCTGGAGGAAAGTCGAGGAGCAGCTGCGCGCACGCCAAAGCTTCTGCTGGCGTGGGTGGCGGCGACAGCTGCATGGACCGTGGCGCGCTTCGACTTCTAACCACGTTAGAAGGAGCTCTATCACGACCCAGCGGCTGTGCGCCATTTTCGCCAGCATTTCGGCGGGCATGCTGAACTCCTTCGTCCTGCGGATGACGCATAGGGCTCTTCCCACGGCGGTGTCGAGGGTTAGCGGCGTGGTGATGCTGCTCAGCGTGCACACCATGGGAAGAGCGCGCGGTGGTTGCCGGCATGGGCATCTTGGAGGTTGTTGCGCCGCCCGAGGGTGGCACAACGACACTCCTGGAGGGTCCCGTGCCGCCTGCGGGAGGCCCAGCTCCGTCTTTGGATCTAGCGATGCACGGCCGGTCGTCTGGCGCGCGAACGACGCCGCTCGCTAGGCTCTGGCTGCCAGGGCGATGCTGGTGCTCGCGGACCGCGGCTCGGGTCCTGTCCGCGACCGGCCCGCTGCTCGCCCGCGCTGGCATGGGTCGTTTGGCTCCCAACGAGCCGATCGCCATGGCCGTCTTCTTCTTGGGAGCCATGGTGATGAAGAACTGCTAGGCCAACTACTAGAGCAGATTCTCACAATTGCGCCCCCTACCTGGCGCGCCAAAGATGTCAGTGTGGAACGACACCTATGGGATCACAAGAATCCCTACTACGGTTGTCGGGGCGCAGGGTTGTGAGAAGAGCGGGATTAGTAATCAGCACAAGGATCGTTTACCTAGGTTCGGGCCGCGAGGATGCGTAAAACCCTAGTCCTGCTTTGGTGGGTGTATTGAGTGTTCTTGAGCTCCTGAACTAGCTGTGGTGGCCGCGTGGTCCCAAAGAGCCAAATCCCTCTCCAATACGCCATGGGCCTCCTTTTATAGTCGAAAAGGGGCTACCACAGTGGCACACAGGAGGTGGAAAGGCGTACAGTACTATGAGCTTATCGCCTGTATTACAGGACAAGATGCATTTAATGCGCTGCTGAGGTGTCCCCTAGCTTTATCGGGGGCGGGAGAGAGGCCCGTCCCGTCGCCGCTCCTCCTCGCTTCGACACGCGCCCTGGCCAGCGATGCGTGCGGTGCCATGTAGGCAGGCAGGCAGCTGAGGTGGCGCGGTGGTGGAACCTTCACGAAGATCTGCATGCCGCCACGCAGGCGTGTGCTGAGTTGGCCTGGGAGCCGCATGTTGCCACGCAGGTGCTTGCCCATTTGGTCAGGCTGGCAGCTGCATGCGAACGGCGGTGGAGACTTGGTTGGTGTGGGCCTGGCAGTGGCCCCGCTGACGCCCTTGGCGAGGGCCTTGCCGGGTGGCCCGGCAAGGGTCTTGCCGTGACGCGCTGTCGTCCCCGGCAAGGATCTTGCCGGGGGTCTTGTGGCTCTCCTCGGCAAGGATCTTGCCGAGGACCGTTGTCTTTTAATCCTCATCTGATCTTGAGTGTTCCTTGGTCTTGACAAAGATCTGCATGCCACCACGGAGGTGCCTCCCGAGCCCTAGTTCCAACGTGGTTGATGGTGTTGGAAATCGTGGGCTCAAGGGTGGCTCACTCCACTTGCGTGGGTGGGCCGCCCCGGCAAGGGTCTTGCCGAGGCTGCTGGGGCTGCCCCGGCAAGGGTCTTGCCGGGGGAACCTGCTTCGCCTCCCTGCTCCTTGTGCTTCTTGGCCTTGGTGTTGCCTTGGCTGTCTTGGGCTTCGGTTTTACCTCGGTTCACCTCCCCTGTCCTGCTTGGTGCGGCCGTGGGTGCGGCTCCGACTGCCCGTGCACAAGTAAAGGGGTACAAAGGTGTGCCCCTTCTTTTGTACACCGACAAACACTTTCCAAGGAATTTATTATTCCACAACATAAAGTAAATTCATTTTTGCATTTCGGGACTGGGCATCCCTAAAACCTTTGCCTTACTCTCATGCAATGACAAGTGAATACACTCATCGTGAGAATAACACATCCAGCATGGAAAATATTAGCCACCCCTCACCGCTCCGCGAGCGAAACAAACACACAAAAGAGAAGTTTATTTTGAAAATTAGAGATGGCACATGCAAATTTGCTTAGAACGGCAAAAGAATACCGCATATAGGTAGATATAGTGGACTCATGTGGCAAAACTGGTTTAAAGGATTTTGGGTGCACAAGTAGAGATCATACTTGGTGCAAAATGAACGCTAGCAAAAGATTGAGAAGCGACCAACCAAGAAATGGATAATCTCATAAGCAAGCATTAAGCATAAATAACACCGAATAATGCACCACAAGTAGGATATAATTTCATTGCATGACTATTGACTTTCGTACTTGCATAGGGAATCACAAACCTTAACACCAATATTCTTACTAAAGCATAATTACTCATCAACATAACTCACATATCACATCATCATATCTCAAAACTGTTACTAAGAATCAAGTTTATTTTGTCCAATGATCTTCATGAAAGTTTTTATTATATCCTTCTTGGATATCTATCACTTTGGGACTAATTTTCATGAGTTGCTTTTGATAGGCTCAAACAAATATAAGTGAAGATCATGAGCATAATTTTTCTTTCTTTCTTTCAAAATAATTTAAGTGAAGCAAGAGAGAATTTCTTGAAAATTTTACTAACTCTCAAATAAATCTAAGTGAAGCAAGAGAGCATTTCTTCAAAAATACTACGCACGCCGTGCTCAAAAATATATAAGTGAAGCACTAGAGCAAGTCCATAGCTCATAAAAAATTTAAGTGAAGAATAGAGAGCAATTCTAACAAGTCATGACATAATTTTGGCTCTCCCAAATAGGTGTGTCCAGCAACGATTGATGACTTAAAACACAAAATAAAACAAGCAAAGACTCATATCATACAAGACGCTCCAAGCAAAACACATATCATGTGACGAATAAAAATATAGCTTCGAGTAAAATACCGGTAGTCGTTGGAAGAAAGAGGGGATGCCACTCGGAGGCATCCCCAAGCTTAGTTGGTTGCTCATTTTTTGATAATATCTTGGGATGCCGGGGCATCCCCAAGCTTAGGCTCTTCTATCCTTCCTTCATCCATCGTAAGATAACCCAAAACTTGAAAACTTCAATCACACAAAACTCAACAAAACCTTCGTGAGATCCGTTAGTGTAAGAAAAATAAATCACTACTATAAGTGTTGTATCAAACCAATTAATATTTTTTTGCATTATATCTACTGTATTCCAACTTTTCTATGGCAAAAACTAATTAAAGAAAACCATAGAGCCATCAAAATAAGCACACAACACAAAGAAAACAGAATCTGTGAAAACAGAATAGTCTTTAGCAATCTGATTTGTTCGAATACTTCTGGAACTCCAAAAATTCTTAAAAACTAGGAACACCTGGGTGATTTGTATATTAATCTTCTGCAAAAATAATTGGCATTTTATCACGTTCTGGTGATTTTTAACAATTATTTTCGTGAGCACAAAGTTTCTGTCTTTTTCAGCAAGATCAAACAACTATCACCCAAGAAGATCCTATTGGTTCTACTTGGCACAAACACTAATTAAAACACAAAAAACACAATCATAGCAGTAGCATAATTGTGCTAACACTCAAAAACAGAAAGCAAAACGCAAAAATAAAATTTATTCATTAGGTTGCTTCCCAACAAGCCCTACAGATTTACGCCCTTAGCTAGGCATAAAGCAAGGATCTAAGTTTTGTCATCCTTCTTCTTCTTAATTTTCTTAGAGGAGTTTTCATCATGGGGTTTTGTAAACACAACATAAAACTTATTATCCATGGAAACTTTAGCATTCCTTAGTTGATTTTCATCATAACCCCTTTGATTTCCCGCAACAATCCAAGAGTAGTGTTGATTAACATTATTGAAAACTTGTTGGATTATATCTAGAATAGGGACTTCCTTTTTAAGATTCTCATCAAAGATTTTATTATCCCCAAGCAAATGCCCTAGTGCATAGTCACTATTATAAAGAATTTCATCTATCACGGGCTTTTCACGATTCATACCATAAAATTCAAAGATTTCCCTAGCTTCTCGTATTATGTAGTCAAACTCATTCATAAGAATGAGAGTGGCCAACTTTTTGGCTCTAGGATTCTTTATTTCGGGAAGCTCGAAAAACAATCTTTGCAAAGTAGGATGAGTACGAATAAATTTACTTTCAAGCTTCAGAACTAGTGTTGAAATATCATCCGCATAAGATCTAGTAGTTTTAAGTATAGGAGCATGATCAAGACTTAAAATTCCAACATAGTTGATAAATTCTTGGATATGTTCTTTTCTCATAACGTTCCCTTGCCCCAAGATAAAAGTTTTAACATCCAGATTGCCCGTACGTCCAATTTTAGGACTTAGACCATCATCTGCTGGTGCCATACCGAAATCACTCATGATTGCAAGCAAAGGATAGATCTGACAAGAAAACGGCAAATGGAAAAAGAGAGGCGAATAAAAAGGCAAATTTTTGTGAAGTGGGGGGGAGGAAAATGAGAGGCAAATGGCAAATAATGTAAATTGCAAGGAGATTAGATTTGTGATTAGGAACCTAGTATATGTTGAAGATCCTCCCCGGCAACGGCGCCAGAAATTCCTTTTGATGTCGCTTGAAGCTACGTCGGTATTTCCCCAAAGAGGAAGGGATGATGCAGCACAGTGGCGGTAGGTATTTCCCTCAGATATGAAACCAAGGTTATCGAACCAGTAGGAGAACCAAGCAACACAACATAAACAGCCCCTGCACACAGATAACAAATCCTCGCAACCCGACGTGTTAAAGGGGTTGTCAATCCCTTCCGGGGTATGGTGCCTCAAGATAGGCAAACAGACATGAGATAAATTGTAGTAGATTGATAGATCGAACGCCATATAAAATAAATATAAATAAAATGCAGCAAGGTGTTTTTGTATTTTTGGTTTAATAGATCTGAAAATAAATGCAAGAGAAAAGTAGATCGCAAAGGCAAATTTATGAGAAAGAAGACCCGGGGCCGTAGGTTTTACTAGTGGCTTCTCTCAAGAAAAATAGCAAACGGTGGGTAACCAAATTACTGTTGGGCAATTTATAGAACTTCAAATAATTATGACGATATCCAGGCAATGATCATTATATAGGCATCACGTCCAAGATTAGTAGACCGACTCCTGCCTGCATCTACTACTATTACTCCACACATCGACCGCTATCCAGCATGCATCTAGTGTATTAAGTTCATGAAAAATAGAGTAATGCAATAAGAACGATGACATGATGTAGACAAGATCTATCGATGTAGAGATAGACCCCATCGTTTTATCCATAGTAGCAACGATACATACGTGTCGTTTCCCTTTCTGTCACTGGGATCAAGCACTGTTAGATCGAACCCACTACAAAGCACCTCTTCCCATTGCAAGATAAATAGATCAAGCTGGCCAAACAAAACCCAAATATCAGAGAAGAAATACGAGGCTATAAGCAATCATGCATATAAGAGATCAAAGAAACTCAAATAACTTTCATGGATAAAAAGATATAACTGATCATAAACTCGAAGTTCATCAGATCCCAACAAACACAAGGCAAAAGAGTTACATCATATGGATCTCCAAGAGACCATTGCATTGAGAATTCAGCGAGAGAGGGGAAGCCATCTAGATACTAACTACGGACCTGAAGGTCTACAAAGAACTACTCACGCATCATCGGAGAGGCACCAATGGAGGTGGTGAACCCCATCCGAGATGGTGTCTAGATTGGATCTGGTGGTTCTGGACTCTACGGCGACTGGATGAATATTTCGTCGATGCCTTTAGGGTTTCTGGAATATTGGGGTATTTATAGACCAAAGAGGCGGTTCGGGGGGCACCCGAGGTGCGCACAACACACCAGGGCGCGCCTGGGCCTCCTGGTGCGCCCTGGTGGGTTGTGCCCCCCTTGGGGCACCCCCCAGGCACAGCCAGGGCCCGTTGTGTTCCTTTTGGCACATAAAAAATCATCAAGGGGTTTCGTGGCATTTGGACTCCATCTGATATTGATTTTCTGTGATGTAAAAAACATGGAAAAAACAGCAACTGGCACTTGGCACTATGTCAATAGGTTAGTACCAAAAAATGATATAGAATGACTATAAAATGATTATAAAACATCCAAGAATGATAATATACAGCATGGAACAATAAAAACTTATTGATACGTTGGAGATGTATCAGCGCTCTGCATTTATATTTTGCGGTCTCACAAGGGCTAGCGAGATACCATTATTGTCATATTATATCTGAAGGAAATATGCCCTAGAGGCAGTAATAAAGTTGTTATTTATATTTCCTTATATCATGATAAATGTTTATTATTCATGCTAGAATTGTATTAACCGGAAACTTAGTACATGTGTGAATGCATAGACAAACAGAGTGTCACTAGTATGCCTCTACTTGACTAGCTCGTTAATCAAAGATGGTTAAGTTTCCTAGCCATAGACATGAGTTGTCATTTGATGAACAGGATCACATCATTAGAGAATGATGTGATTGACTTGACCCATTTGTTAGCTTAGCACTATGATCGTTTAGTTTATTGCTATTTCTTTCTTCATAACTTATACATGTTCCTATGACTATAAGATTATGCAACTCCCGAATACCGGAGGAACACTTAGTGTGCTATCAAACGTCACAACGTAACTGGGTGATTATAAAGATGCTCTACAGGTGTCTCCGATGGTGTTTGTTGAGTTGGCATAGATCGAGATAGGATTTGTCACTCCGATTGTCGAAGAGGTATATCTGGGCCCTCTCGGTAATGCACATCACTATAAGCCTTGCAAGCAATGTAACTAATGTGTTAGTTACGGGATGATGCATTACGGAACGATTAAAGAGACTTGCCGGTAACGAGATTGAACTAGGTATTGAGATACCGACGATCAAACCTCGGGCAAGTAACATACCGATGACAAAGGGAACAACGTATGTTGTTATGCGGCTTGACCGATAAAGATCTTTGTAGAATATGTAGGAACCAATATGAGCATCCAGGTTCCGCTATTGGTTATTGACCGGAGATGAGTCTCGGTCATGTTTACATAGTTCTCGAACCCGTAGGGTCCGCACGCTTAACTTTCGATGATGATCGGTATTATGAGTTTATGTGTTTTGATGTACTGAAGGTAGTTCGGAGTCCCGGATATGATCACGGACATGACGAGGAGTCTCGAATTGGTCGATACATAAAGAAGGATATATTGGACGATGTTATTCGGACACCAGATGAGTTGTCCCGGATATGATCACGGACTTGACGAGATGTGCGGTGCCCCCCTCCACATATTTCCACCTCGGTCATATCGTTGTAGAGCTTAGGCGAAGCCCTACATTGGTAACTTCATCATCACCGTCAACACACCGTCGTGCTGATGAAACTCTCCCTCGACCTCAGCTGGATCTAGAAGTTCGAGGGACGTCACCGAGCTGAACGTGTGCAGACCGCGGAGGTGCCGTGCGTTTGATACTTGATCGGTTGGATCGCGAAGGCGTTCGACTACATCAACCGCGTTACTAAACGCTTCCGCTTTCGGTCTACGAGGGTACGTGGACACACTCTCCCGCTCGTTGCTATGCATCACATAGATAGATCTTGCGTGATCGTAGGTAAAAAATTTGAAATACTGCGTTCCCCAACAGTTTCATCCGAGCCAGGTCTATGCGTAGATGTTATATGCACGAGTAGAACACAAAGAGTTGTGGGCGATAATAGTCATACTGCTTACCAGCATGTCATACTTTGATTCGGCGGAATTGTTGGATGAAGCGGCTCAGACCGACATTACGCGTACGCTTACGCGAGACTGGTTCTACCGACGTGCTTCGCACACAGGTGGCTAGTGGGTGTCTGTTTCTCCAACTTTAGTTGAATAGAGTGTGACTACGCCCGGTCCTTGTTGAAGGTTAAAATAGCAAACTTGACGAAAAATCATTGTGGTTTTGATGAGTAGGTAAGAACGGTTCTTGCTAAGCCCATAGCAGCCACGTAAAACTTGCAACAACAAAGTAGAGGACGTCTAACTTGTTTTTGCAGGGCATGTTGTGATGTGATATGGTCAAGACGTGATTATATAAATTGTTGTATGAGATGATCATGTTTTGTAACAGAGTTATCGGCAACTGGCAGGAGCCATATGGTTGTCGCTTTATTGTATGCAATGCAATCGCCATGTAAATTGATTTACTTTATCACTAAGCGGTAACGATGGTCGTGATAGCAATAGTTGGTGAGACGACAACGATGCTTCGATGGAGATCAAGGTGTCAAGCCGGTGACGATGGTGATCATGACGGTGCTTTGGAGATGGAGATCAAAGGCACAAGATGATGATGGCCATATCATATCACTTATATTGATTGCATGTGATGTTTATCCTTTATGCATCTTATTTTTCTTAGTACGGCGGTAGCATTATAAGATGATCTCTCACTAAATTTCAAGGTACAAGTGTTCTCCCTGAGTATGCACCGTTGCTATAGTTCGTCGTGCCGAGATACCACGTGATGATCGGGTGTGATAAGCTCTACGTTCACATACAACGGGTGCAAGCCAGTTTTGCACATGCAGAATACTCAGGTTAAACTTGACGAGCCTAGAATATGCAGATATGGCCTCGGAACACTGAGACCGAAAGGTCGAGCGTGAATCATATAGTAGATATGATCAAGATAGTGATGTTCACCATTGAAAACTACTCCATCTCACGTGATGATCCGACATGGTTTAGTTGATATGGATCACGTGATCACTTAGATGATTAGAGGGATGTCTATCTAAGTGGGAGTTCTTAAGTAATATGATTAATTGAACTTTAATTTATCATGAACTTAGTACGTGATAGTATTTTGCATGTCTATGTTGTTGTAGATAAATGGCCCGTGCTGTTGTTCTATTGAATTTTAATGCGTTCCTAGAGAAAGCAAAGTTGAAAGATGATGGTAGCAATTACACGGACTGGGTCCGTAACTTGAGGATTATCCTCATTGCTGCACATAAGAATTACGTCCTAGAAGCACCGCTAGGTGCCAAACCCGCTGCAGGAGCAACACCAAATGTTATGAACGTCTGGTAGAGCGAAGCTGATGACAACTCGATAGTTCAGTGTGCCATGCTTTACGGCTTAGAACCGGGACTTCAACGACGTTTTGAACGTCATGGAGCATATGAGATGTTCCAGGAGTTGAAGTTAATATTTCAAGAAAGTGCTCGGATTGAGAGATATGAAGTCTCCAATAAGTTCTATAGCTGCAAAATGGAGGAGAATAGTTCTGTCAGTGGGCATATACTCAGAATGTCTGGGTACCACAATCACCTGACTCAGCTGGGAGTTAATCTTCCAGTTAAAGTGTCATTGATAGAGTTCTTCAATCACTTCCACCAAGCTACAAGAGCTTTGTGATGAACTATAATATGCAAGGGATGGATAAGACGATTCCCGAGCTCTTCGTGATGCTAAAGGCTGCGGAGGTAGAAATCAAGAAGGAGCATCAAGTGTTGATGGTCAACAAGACCACTAGTTTCAAGAAAAAGGGTAAAGGAAAGAAGGGGAACTTCAAGAAGAATGGCAAACATGTTGCTGCTCAAGTGAAGAAGCCCAAGTCTGAACCTAAGCGTGAAACTGAGTGCTTCTACTGCAAAGGGACTGGTCACGGGAAGCGGAACTGCCCCAAGTATTTGGCGGAGAAGAAGGATGGCAAAGCTAAAGGTATATTTGATATACATGGTATTGATGTGTACCTTACTAATGCTCGCAGTAGCGCCTGGGTATTTGATACTAGTTCTGTTGCTAATATTTGCAACTCGAAATAGGGGCTACGGATTAAGCGAAGATTGGCTAAGGACGAGGTGACGATGCGTGTGGGAAATGGTTCCAAAGTCAATGTGATCGCCGTCGGCACGCTACCTCTACATCTACCTTCGAGATTAGTTTTAGACCTGAATAATTGTTATTTGGTGCCAGCGTTAAGCATGCACATTATATCTAGATCTTGTTTGATGCGAGATGGTTATTCATTTAAATCGGAGAATAATGGTTGTTCTATTTATATGAGTAATATCTTTTATGGTCATGCACCCTTGATGAGTGGTCTATTTTTACTAAATCTTGATAGTAGTGATACAACTATTCATAGTATTGAAGCCAAAAGATATAAGTTTAATAATGATGGTGCAACTTATTTGTGGCACTGCCATTTAGGTCATATTGGTGTAAAGCGCATGAAGAAACTCCATGCTGATGGGCTTTTGGAATAACTTTATTATGAATCACTTGATGCTTGCAAACCATGCCTCATGGGCAAGATGACTAAGACTCCGTTCTCCAGAACAATGGAGCGAGCAACACACTTGTTGGAAATAATGTTGGGGAACGTAGCAGAAATTCAAAATTTTCTATGCATCACCAAGATCAATCTATGGAGTTTACTAGCAACGAGAGGGAAGGAGTGCATCTACATACCCTTGTAGATCGCGAGCGGAAGCGTTCAAGAGAACGGGGTTGATGGAGTCGTACTCGTCGTGATCCAAATCACCGATGATCCTAGCGCCGAACGGACGGCACCTCCACGTTCAACACACGTACGGAGCAGCGACGTCTCCTCCTCCTTGATCCAGAAAGGGGGGAGGAGAGGTTGATGGAGATCCAGCAGCACGACGGCGTGGTGGTGGAAGTAGCGGGATTCCAACAGGGCTTCGCCAAGCGCTGCGGGAGGAGGGAGATGTGTCACGGGAGGGAGAGGGAGGCGCCAGGGCTTAGGGTTTGCTGCCCTCCCTTCCCCCCACTATAAATAGGGCCAAGGGACAGGGGGCGCAGCCTTGGCCCTTCCTCCAAGGAAGGGTGCGGCCAGGGAGGAGTCCATCCTCCCCAAGGCACCTCGAAGGTGCCTTCCGCCTTTAGGACTCTCCCTTTATCTTATCTCTTGGCGCATGGGCCTCTTGGGGCTGGTTCCCTTGGCCCATATAGGCCAAGGCACACACCCCTACAGCCCATGTGGCCCCCGGGGCTGGTGGACCCCCTTGGTGGACCCCCGGACCCCTTTCGGCACTCCCGGTACAATACCGATAATGCGTGAAACTTTTCCGGCGACAAAAATAAGACTTCCCATATATAAATCTTTACCTCCGGACCATTCCGGAACTCCTCGTGACGTCCGGGATCTCATCCGGGACTCCGAACAACTTTCGGGTTACCGCATACTAATATCTCTATAACCCTAGCGTCACCGAACCTTAAGTGTGTAGACCCTACGGGTTCGGGAACCATGCAGACATAACCGAGACGTTCTCCGGCCAATAACCAACAGCGGGATCTGGATACCCATGTTGGCTCCCACATGTTCCACGATGATCTCATCGGATGAACCACGATGTTGAGGATTCAATCAATCCCATATACAATTCCCTTTGTCAATCGGTATGTTACTTGCCCGAGATTCGATCGTCGGTATCCCGATACCTTGTTCAATCTCGTTACCGGCAAGTCTCTTTACTCGTTCCGTAACACATCATCCCGTGATCAACTCCTTGGTCACATTGTGCACATTATGATGATGTCCTACCGAGTGGGCCCAGAGATACCTCTCCGTTTACACAGAGTGACAAATCCCAGTCTCGATTCGTGCCAACCCAACAGACACTTTCGGAGATACCTGTAGTGCACCTTTATAGCCACCCAGTTACGTTGTGACGTTTGGTACACCCAAAGCATTCCTACGGTATCCGGGAGTTGCACAATCTCATGGTCTAAGGAAATGATACTTGACATTAGAAAAGCTCTTCGCAAACGAACTACACGATCTTGTGCTAGGCTTAGGATTGGGTCTTGTCCATCACATCATTCTCCTAATGATGTGATCCCGTTATCAACGACATCCAATGTCCATGTTCAGGAAACCGTAACCATCTATTGATCAACGAGCTAGTCAACTAGAGGCTTACTAGGGACATGGTGTTGTCTATGTATCCACACATGTATCTGAGTTTCCTATCAATACAATTCTAGCATGGATAATAAACGATTATCATGAACAAGGAAATATAATAATAACCAATTTATTATTGCCTCTAGGGCATATTTCCAATAGTCTCCCACTTGCACTAGAGTCAATAATCTAGTTCACATCACCATGTGATTAACACTCACAGGTCACATCACCATGTGACCAACATCTAAAGAGTTTACTAGAGTCAACAATCTAGTTCACATCACTATGTGATTAATACTCAATGAGTTCTGGTTTGATTATGTTATGCTTGTGAGAGTGGTTATTAGTCAACGGGTCTGAACCTTTCAGATCCGTGTGTGCTTTACGAATATCTATGTCATCTTGTGGATGCTACCACGCGCTACTTGGAGCCATTTCAAATAACTGCTCTACTATATGAATCCGGTTTACTACTCAGAGTCATCCGGATTAGTGTCAAAGTTCGCATCGACGTAACCCTTTACGACGAACTCCTTTTCACCTCCATAATCGAGAAAATTCCTTAGTCCACTAGATACTAAGGATAAGTTCGACCGCTGTCATGTGATCCATTCCCGGGTCACTATTGTACCCCTTGACCAACTCATGGCAAGGCACACTTCAAGTGCGGTACACAGCATAGCATACTGTAGAGCCTACGTCTAAAGCATAGGGGACGACCTTCGTCCTTTCTCTCTCTTCTGCTGTGGTCAGGTCTTGAGTCTTACTCAATACTCACACCTTGTAACACAGCCAAGAACTCCTTCTTTGCTGACCTATTTTGAACTCTTTCAAAATCATGTCAAGGTGTGCGTTCTTTGAAAGTATCATCCAGGTCTTCCTCTGAAAAAACTCCTTTCAAACAACCCTTTATGCTTTCCGGAAATTCTACATCATTTCGGATCAACAATATGTCATTCACATATACTTATCAGAAATGTTGTAGCGCTCCCACTCACTTTATTGTAAATACAAGTTTCTAACAAACTTTGTATAAACCCAAAAGCTTTGATCACTCCATCAAAGCGTATATTATGACTCCGAGATGCTTGCTCTAGTCCATGGAAGGATCGCTGGAGCTAGCATACCTTTTAGCATCCTTAGGATCGACAAAACCTTTCTGATTGTATCACATACAACCTTTCCTCAAGAAAATCGTCGAGGAAACAATGTTTTGATATCCTATCTACAAAATTTCATAAATAATGCAGTAACTGCTAATACAATTCCAACAGACTCTTAGCATCGCTACGAGTGAGAAAAATCTCATCGTAGTCAACTCCTTGAACTTGTCGGAAAACATCTTAACGACAAGCCGAGCTTTCTCAATGGTGACACTTACCATCATTGTCTGTCTTCCTTTTAAAATCCATCTGCACCCAACAGCCTTACGACCATCAAGTATTTCTTCCAAAGTCTATACTTTGCTTTTATACATGGATCCTCTCTCGGATTTCATGGCCTCGAGCCATTCGTCGGAATCCGGGCCCACCATCGCTTCCCCATAGCTCGTAGGTTCATTGTTGTCTAGCAACATGACTTCCAAGACAGGATTATGTACCACTCTGAAGTAGCACGCATCCTCGTCGTCCTACGAGGTTTGGTAGTGACTTGATCCGAAGTTTCATGATCACTATCATAAGCTTCCACTTCAATTGGTGTAGGTGCCACAGGAACAACTTCCTGTGCCCTGCTACACACTAGTTGAAGTCATGGTTCAATAACCTTATCAAGTCTCCACCATCCTCCCACTCAATTCTTTTGAGAGAAACTTTTCCTCGAGAAAGGACTCGTTTCTAGAAGCAATTACTTTTGCTTCCAGATCTGAAATAGGAGGTATACCCAACTATTTTGGGTATTCTATGAAGATGCATTTATCCGCTTTGGGTTCGAGCTTATCAGCCTGAAACTTTTTCACATAAGCATCGCAGCCCCAAACTTTTAAGAAACGACAACTTAGGTTTCTCTAAACGGTGTTGTCTCAACGGAATTGCGTGGTGCCCTATTTAAAGTGAATGCGGTTGTCTCTAATGCCTAACCCATAAACGATAGTGGTAATTTGATAAGAGACATCATGGTATGCACCATATCCAATAGGGTGCAGTTATGATGATCGGACACGCCATCACACTATGGTGTTCCAGGCGGTATTAATTGTGAAACACTTTCCACAATATCTTAATTGTGTGCCAAACTCATAACTCAGATACTCATCTCTATGATCATATCACAGACATTTTATCCTCTTGTCACGACGATCTTCAACTTCTCTCTGAAATTACTTGAACCTTTCAATTATTCAGACTTGTGTTTCATCAAGTAAATATTCTCAGCATCTACTCGAATCATCTGTGAAGTAAGAACATATCGATATCCACTGCGTGCCTCAGCACTCATTGGACTGCACACATCAAATGTATTACTTCCAACAAGTTGCTCTCTTGTTCCATCTTACTGAAAACGAGGCCTTTCAGTCATCTTGCCCATGTGGTATGATTTGCATGTCTCAAGTGATTCAAAATCAAGTGAGTCCAAATGATCCATCTGCATGGAGTTTCTTCATGCATATATACCAATAGACATGGTTCGCATGTCTCAATCTTTTCAAAAACGAGTGAGTCCAAAGATCCATCTACATGGAGCTTCTTCATGCGTTCTATACCAATATGACTCAAATGGCAGTGCCACAAGTATGTGGTACTATCATTACTATTTTATATCTTTTGGCACGAACATGTGTATCACTGCGATCGAGATTCGTTTTAGGTGCAAGACCATTGAAGGTATTATTCAAATAAACAGAGTAACCATTATTCTCCTTAAATGAATAACCGTATTGCGATAAACATAATCCAATCATGTTTATGCTCAACACAAACACCAAATAACAATTATTTAGGTTTAACACCAATCTCGATGGTAGAGGGAGCATGCGATGCTTGATCACATCAACCTTGGAAAACACTTCCAACACATATCGTCATCTCACCTTTAGCTAGTCTCCGTTTATTCCGCAGCTTTTATTTCGAGTTACTAACACTTAGCAACCGAACCGGTATCTAATACCCTGGTCCTGCTAGGAGTACTAGTAAAGTACACATTCATATAATGTATATCCAATATACTTCTGTCGACCTTGCCAGCCTTCTCATCTACGAAGTATCTAGGGTAGTTCTGCTTCAGTGACCGTTCCCCTCATTTCAGAAGCACTTAGTCTCGGGTTTGGGTTCAACCTTGGGTTTCTTCACTAGAGCAGCAAATGATTTTTTGTTTCGTGAAGTATCCCTTTTGCCCTTGCCCTTTTAGAAACTAGTGGTTTTACTAACCATCAACAATTGATGCTCCTTCTTGATTTCTACTTTCGCGGTGTCAAACATCGCGAGTTGCTCAAGGATCCTCATATCTATCCCTGATATGTTATAGTTCATCACGAAGCTCTAATAGCTTGGTGGCAGTGACTATGGAGAACCATCACTATCTCATCTGGAAGATTAACTCCCACTCGATTCAAGCGATTGTGGTACTCAGACAATCTGAGCACATGCTCAACGATTGAGCTTTTCTCCCTTAGTCTGCAGGCTTAAGAAACTTGTCAGAGGTCTCATACCTCTTGACGTGGGCACTAGTCTGAAATCCCAATTTCAGTCTTCGGAACATCTCATATGTCCTGCGACGTTTCAAAACCGTCTTTGGTGCCACAATTCTAAACCGTTAGCATTACGCACTGAACTATCACGTAGTCATCAAAACGTGTATGTCAGATGTTTCGCAACATCTACAGACGACGCTGAGGTTCAGCACACCGAGCGGTGCATTAAGGACATAAGCCTTCTATGCAGCAATGAGGACAATCCTTAGTTTACGGACCCAGTCCGCATAATTGCTACTACCAACTTTCAACTAAATTTTCTCTAGGAACATATCTTAAACATTAGAACTAAAGCGTAAGCTATGACATAATTTGAAAAGTCCTTTTGACTATGTTCATGATAATGAAGTTCATCTGATTATTTTATGAACTCCCACTCAGATAGACATCCCTCTAGTCATCTAAGTGATACATGATCCGAGTCAAACTAGGCCGTGTCCGATCATCACGTGAGACGGACTAGTCATCATCGGTGAACATCTCCATGTTGATTGCATCTACTATACGACTCATGTTTGACCTTTCGATCTCTTGTGTTCCGAGGCCATGTCTGTACATGCTAGGCTCGTCAAGTCAACCTAAGTGTTTCGCATGTGTTCCGAGGCCATGTCTGTACATGCTAGGCTCGTCAACACCCATTGTATTCGAACGTTAGAATCTATCACACCCGATCATCACGTGGTGCTTTGAAACAACGAACCTTCGCAACGGTGCACAGTTAGGGGGAACACGTCTCTTCAAATTTTAGTGAGGGATCATCTTATTTATGCTACCGTCGTTCTAAGAAAATAAGATGTAAACATGATAAACATCACATGCAAATCATAAAGTGACGTGATATGGCCAATATCATCTTGCGCCTTTTGATCTCCATCTTCGAGGCGCGGCATGATCACCTTTGTCACCGGCATGACACCATGATCTCCATCATCATGATCTCCATCATCGTGTCTTCATGAAGTTGTCTTGCCAACTATTACTTCTACTACTATAGCTAACGGTTAGCAATAAAGTAAAGTAATTACATGGCGTTTTCATTGACACGCAGGTCATACAATAAATTAAGACAACTCCTATGGCTCCTGCCGGTTGTCATACTCATCGACATGCAAGTCGTGATTCCTATTACATGAACATGATCAATCTCATACATCACATATATCATTCATCACATCCTTTTGGCCATATCACATCACATAGCATACCCTGCAAAAACAAGTTAGACGTCCTCTAATTGTTGTTGCATGTTTTACGTGGCTGCTATGGGATTCTAGAAAGAATGTTTCTTACCTACGCAAAAGCCACAACATGATATGCCAATTTCTATTTACCCTTCATAAGGACCCTTTTCATCGAATCTGATCCGACTAAAGTGGGAGAGACAGACACCTGCTAGCCACCTTATGCAACTAGTGCATGTCAGTCGGTGCAACCTGTCTCACGTAAGTGTACGTGTAAGGTCGGTCCGGGCCGCTTCATCCCACGATGCCGCCGAATCAAGATAAGACTAGTAACGGCAAGTAAATTGACAAAATCGACGCCCACAACTACTTTGTGTTCTACTCGTGCATAGAAACTACGCATAGACCTAGCTCATGATGCCACTGTTGGGGAACATAGCAGAAATTCAAAATTTTCTACGCATCACCAAGATCAATCTATGGAGTTTACCAGCAACGAGAGGGAAGGAGTGCATCTACATACCCTTGTAGATCGCGAGCGGAAGCGTTCAAGAGAACGGGGTTGATGGAGTCATACTCGTCGTGATCCAAATCACCGATGATCCTAGCGCCGAACGGACGGCACCTCCGCGTTCAACACACGTACGGAGCAGCAACGTCTCCTCCTCCTTGATCCAGCAAGGGGGGAGGAGAGGTTGATGGAGATCCATCAGCACGATGGCGTGGTGGTGGAAGTAGCGGGATTCCAACAGGGCTTCGCCAAGCGCTGCGGGAGGAGGGAGATGTGTCACGGGAGGGAGAGGGAGGCGCCAGGGCTTAGGGTTTGCTGCCCTCCCTCCCCCCCACTATATATAGGGCCAAGGGAGAGGGGGGCGCAGCCTTGTCCCTTCCTCCAAGGAAGGGTGCGGCCACGGAGGAGTCCATCCTCCCCAAGGCACCTCGGAGGTGCCTTCCGCCTTTAGGACTCTCCCTTTATCTTATCTCTTGGCGCATGGGCCTCTTGGGGCTGGTTCCCTTGGCCCATATAGGCCAAGGCGCACACCCCTACAGCCCATGTGGCCCCCCAGGGCTGGTGGACCCCCTTGGTGGACCCCCAGACCCCTTTCGGCACTCCCGGTACAATACCGATAATGCGCGAAACTTTTCCGGCGACCAAAATAAGACTTCCCATATATATATCTTTACCTCCGGACCATTCCGGAACTCCTCGTGACGTCCGGGATCTCATCCGGGACTCCGAACAACTTTCGGGTTACTGCATACTAATATCTCTATAACCCTAGCGTCACCGAACCTTAAGTGTGTAGACCCTACGGGTTCGGGAACCATGCAGACATGACCGAGACGTTCTCCGGCCAATAACCAACGGCGGGATCTGGATACCCATGTTGGCTCCCACATGTTCCACGATGATCTCATCGGATGAACCACGATGTCGAGGATTCAATCAATCCCATATACAATTCCCTTTGTCAATCGGTATGTTACTTGCCCGAGATTCGATCGTAGGTATCCCGATACCTTGTTCAATCTCGTTACCGGCAAGTCTCTTTACTCGTTCCGTAACACATCATCCCGTGATCAACTCCTTGGTCACATTGTGCACATTATGATGATGTCCTACCGAGTGGGCCTAGAGATACCTCTCCGTTTACACAGAGTGACAAATCCCAGTCTCGATTCGTGCCAACCCAACAGACACTTTCGGAGATACCTGTAGTGCACCTTTATAGCCACCCAGTTACGTTGTGACGTTTGGTACACCCAAAGCATTCCTACGGTATCCGGGAGTTGCACAATCTCATGGTCTAAGGAAATGATACTTGACATTAGAAAAGCTCTTAGCAAACGAACTACACGATCTTGTGCTAGGCTTAGGATTGAGTCTTGTCCATCACATCATTCTCCTAATGATGTGATCCCGTTATCAACGACATCCAATGTCCATGGTCAGGAAACCGTAACCATCTATTGATCAACGAGCTAGTCAACTAGAGGCTTACTAGGGACATGGTGTTGTCTATGTATCCACACATGTATCTGAGTTTCCTATCAATACAATTCTAGCATGGATAATAAACGATTATCATGAACAAGGAAATATAATAATAACCAATTTATTATTGCCTCTAGGGCATATTTCCAACAAATAATACATACTGATGTATGCAGTCCGATGAGTGCTGATGCTCGCGGCGGGACTCGTTATTTTCTGACCTTCACAGATGATTTGAGCAGATATGGGTATATCTACTTGATGAAACATAAGTCTGAAACATTTGAAAAGTTCAAAGAATTTCAGAGTGAAGTGGAAAATCATCGTAACAAGAAAATAAAGTTTCTATGATCTGATCGTGGAGGAGAATATTTGAGTTACGAGTTTGGTCTCATTTGAAACAATGCGGAATAGTTTCGCAACTCACGCCACCCGGAACACAACAGCGTAATGGTGTGTCGGAACATCGTAATCGTACTTTATTAGATATGGTGCGTTCTATGATGTCTCTTACTGATTTACCGCTATCATTTTGGTATTACGCTTTAGAGACGGCTGCATTCATGTTAAATAGGGCACCATCTAAATCCGTTCAGACGACACCATATGAACTGTGGTTTTGCAAGAAACCCAAGTTGTCATTTCTTAAAGTTTGGGGCTGCGATGCTTATGTGAAAAAACTTCAACCTGATAAGCTCGAACCCACATCGGAGAAATGTATCTTCATAGGATACCCAAAAGAGACTGTTGGGTACACCTTCTATCACAGATCCGAAGGCAAGATATTCGTTGCTAAGAATGAATCCTTTCTAGAGAAGGAGTTTCTCTCGAAAAAAGTGAGTGGGAGGAAAGTAGAACTTGATGAGGTAACTGTACCTGCTCCCTTATTGGAAAGTAGTTTATCACAGAAATCAGTTCCACTGATTCCTACACCAGTAAGTGAGGAAGCTAATGATGATGATCATGAAACTTCTGATCAAGTTACTACCGAACCTCGTAGGTCAAATAGAGTAAGAACCACACCAGAGTGGTACGGTAATCCTGTTCTGGAGGTCATGTTACTTGACCATGACGAACCTACGAACTATGAGGAAGCAATGATGAGCCCAGATTCCGCAAAATGGCTTGAGGCCATGAAATCTGAGATGGGATCCATGTATGAGAACGAAGTGTGGACTTTGGATGACTTGCCCGATGATCGGCAAGCCATAGAGAATAAATGGATCTTCAAGAAGAAGATTGACGCTGACGGTAATATTAATGTCTACAAAGCTCAACTTGTTGCGAAAGGTTTTCGAAAAGTTCAAGGAGTTGACTACGATGAGACCTTCTCACCTGTAGCGATGCTTAAGTTTGTCCGAATCATGTTAGCAATTGCCGCATTTTATGATTATGAAATTTTGCAAATGGATGTCAAAACTGCATTCCTTAATGGATATCTTAAAGAAGAGTTGTATATGATGCAACCAGAAGGTTTTGTCGATCCAAAAGTGCTAACAAAGTGTGCAAGCTCCAGCGATCCATTTATGGACTAGTGCAAGCCTCTCGGAGTTGGACTATACGCTTTGATAGTGTGATCAAAGCATATGGTTTTATACAGACTTTTGGACAAGCCTATATTTACAAGAAAGTGAGTGGGAGCTCTGTAGCATTTCTGATATTATATGTGGATGACATATAGTTGATCGGAAATGATACTGAATTTCTGAATAGCATAAAAGGATATTTGAATAAGAATTTTTCAATTAAAGACCTCGGTGAAGCTGCTTATATATTAGGCATCAAGATCTATAGAGATAGATCAAGACGCTTAATTGGACTTTCATAAAGCACATACCTTGATAAAGTTTTGAAGAAGTTCAAAATGGATCAAGCAAAGAAAGGGTTCTTGCCTGTGTTACAAGGTGTGAAGTTGAGTCAGACTCAATGCCCGACCACTGCAGAAGATAGAGAAAAAATGAAAGTCATTCCCTATGCTTCAGCCATAGGTTCTATCATGTATCCAATGTTGTGTACCAGACCTGATGTGTGCCTTGCTATTAGTTTAGCACGGAGGTACCAAAGTAATCCAGGAGTGGATCACTGGACAGCGGTCAAGAACATCCTCAAATACCTGAAAAGGACTAAGGATATGTTTCTCATTTATGGAGGTGACAAAGAGCTCATCGTAAACGGTTACGTCTATGCAAGCTTTGACACTCATCCGGATGACTCTAAGTCACAAACCGGATACGTATTTTTATTGAATGGAGGAGCTGTCAGTTGGTGCAGTTCCAAGCAGAGCGTCGTGGTGGGATCTACGTGTGAAGCGGAGTACATAGCTGCTTCGGAAGCAGCAAATGAAGGAGTCTGGATGAAGGAGTTCATATCTGATCTAGGTGTCATACCTAGTGCATCGGGTCCAATGAAATCTTTTGTGACAATATTGGTGCAATTGCCTTGGTAAAGGAATCCAGATTTCACAAGAGAACCAAGCACATCAAGAGACACTTCAATTCCATCCGCGATCAAGTCAAGGAGGGAGACATAGAGATTTGGAAAATACATACGGATCTGAATGTTGCAGACCCGTTGGCTAAACCTCTCTCACGAGCAAAACATGATCAGCACCAAGACTCCATGGGTGTTAGAACCATTACAATGTAATCTAGATTATTAACTCTAGTGCAAGTGGGAGACTGAAGGAAATATGCCCTAGAGGCAATAATAAAGTTGTTATTTATTTTTCCTTATATCTTGATAAATGTTTATTATTCATGCTAGAATTGTACTAACCGGAAACTAAGTACATGTGTGAATACATAGACAAACAGAGTGTCACTAGTATGCCTCTACTTCACTAGCTCGTTAATAAAAGATGGTTAAGTTTCCTAGCCATAGACATGAGTTGTCATTTGATGAACGGGATCACATCATTAGAGAGTGATGTGATTGACTTGACCCGTCTGTTAGCTTAGCACTATGATCGTTGAGTTTATTGCTATTGCTTTCTTCACACCTTATACATGTTCCTATGACTATGCGATTATGCAACCCCCGAATACCGGAGGAACACTTAGTGTGCTATCAAACGTCACAACGTAACTGGGTGATTATAAAGATGCTCCACAGGTGTCTCCGATTGGGGTTTGCTGAGTTGGCATAGATCGAGATAGGATTTGTCTCTCCGATTGTCGGAGAGGTATCTCTGGGCCCTCTCGGTAATGCACATCACTATAAACCTTGCAAGCAATGTAACTAATGTGTTAGTTGCGGGATGATGCATTACGGAACGAGTAAAGAGACTTGCCGGTAACGAGATTGAACTAGGTATTGAGATACCGACGATCGAATCTCGGGCAAGTAACATACTGATGACAAAGGGAACAATGTATGTTGTTATGCGGTTTAACCGATAAAGATCTTCGTAGAATATGTAGGAACCAATATGAGCATCCAGGTTCCGATATTGGTTATTGATCGGAGATGAGTCTCGGTCATGTTTACATAGTTCTCGAACCCGTAGGGTCTGCACGCTTAACGTTCGATGATGATCGGTATTATGAGTTTATGTGTTTTGATGTACCGAAGGTAGTTCGGAGTCCCGGATGTGATCATGGACCAGACGAGGAGTCTCGAAATGGTCGATACATAAATAATGATATATTGGACGATGTTATTCGGACACCGGATGAGTTCCCGGGGTCACCGAATAAATATCGGAGTGCCGGAAGGGTTATCGGAACCACCAGAGAAGTAATGGGCATTATTGGGCCTAGAGGGAGAGAGAGAGGGGCTGCCAAGGGCTGGCCGTGTGCCCCCCATGCGCCTAGTACGAATTGGACTAGGGGGAGGGGCAGCGCCCCCTCCTTCCTTCTCTTTCCCCCTCCTTCCTTCTTCTCCTAGTAGGACTAGGAAACGGGGGAGTCCTACTCCTACTAGGAGGAGGATTCCTCCCCCCTTGGCGCGCCTATGAGGGTCGGTCGGCCTCCCCCTCCCTCCCTTATATACGTGGGGAGGGGGGCACCCTAGAACACATCAAAGTTGATCTTAACCATGTGCGGTGCCCCCCTCCACATATTTCCACCTCGGTCATATCATTGTAGAGTAACTTCATCATCACCGTCAACACGCTGCCGTGCTGATGAAACTCTCCCTCGACCTCAGCTAGATCTAGAAGTTCGAGGGACGTCACCGAGCTGAACGTGTGCAGATCGCGGAGGTGTCGTGCATTCGGTACTTGATCGGTTGGATAGCAAAGACGTTCGACTACATCAGCCGCGTTACTAAACGCTTCCGCTTTCGGTCTACGAGGGTACGTGGACACACTCTCCCACTCGTTGCTATGCATCACATAGATAGATCTTGCGTGATCGTAGGTAAAAAATTTGAAATACTGCGTTCCCCAACAATATCATGGTTGTTTTGATAACATGTTGTTATTTGAGATATCTTATTATTGCTCGCTAGCTGATTATATCATTGATATGAGTTAATATAATTTTTAAGAGTTATTGTCAGCATGGTTAGTTATAATGTTGGCTGAAAACCTGGGTGTTGTTTAAGCTTATTTATACAAACAAGAGCAAAAGAGTTCGTAAAAGTTTTTTTTCACTTTCAGTTTATCAACTGAATTGTTTGAGGACAAGCAAAGGTTTAAGTTTGGGGGAGTTGATACATCTCCAACATATCTACTTTTCCTAACGCTTTTCCTCTTGTTTTGGACTAATTTGCATGATTTGAATGAAACTAACCCCGGACTGACGCTGTTTTCAGCAGAACTACCATGGTGTTGTTTTTGTGCAGAAATAAAAGTTTTCGGAATGGAACGAAACTTTGCGAGGATTTTTTATACAATAAAAGAGAATTTCTAGAGCCAAGAGACACTGAAGGGGGGCACCTAGGTGGGCACAACCCACGAGGGCGCGCCTGCCCTCCCAGGCGCGCCCAGGTGGGTTGTCCCCACCTGGTGGCCCCGCAGACACCGAACCGACGCTATAAAATCCTATTTTTCTAGAAAAATCAGGGAGAAAGAATTATCTCGTTCCACAAGACGAAGCCACCATCACCTCCTGTTCTTCATTGGGAGGCCAGATCTGGAGTCCGTTTGGGGCTCCGGAGAGGGGGATTTTCATTCTTCGTCATCACTAACCCTTCTCCATCGCCAATTCCATGATGCTCCCCACCGGGAGTGAGTAATTCCTTCGTAGGCTCGTTGGTCGGTGAGGAGTTGGATGAGATTCATCATGTAATCGAGTTCGTTTTGTTAGGGCTTGATCCCTAGTATCCACTATGTTCTGAGATAGATGTTGCTATAACTTTGCTATGCTTAATGCTTGTCACTTTGGGCCCGGGTGCCATGAATTCAGATCTGAACCGTTTATGTTATCACCATTATATCCATGTTCTAGATCCGATCTTGCAAGTTATAGTCACCTACTACGTGTTATGATCCGGCAACCGCGGAGTGACAATAGTCGGGACCACTCCCGGTGATGACCGTAGTTTGAGGAGTTCATGTATTCACCGTGTGTTAATGCTTTGTTCCGGTTCTCTATTAAAAGGAGGCCTTAATATACCTTAGTTTCCAATATGGACCCCGCTGCCACGGGAGGGTAGGACAAAAGATGTCATGCAAGTTCTTTCCATAAGCACGTATGACTATTTATGGAATACATGCCTACATTATTTTCGTGGTATTCTCATGGGGGGCTTGCGAGTCGACAGATGCCACAAGGGCTTAGTGTGAGGGTAAGACTGTTGCTGATAGGCCCGGGAGCGGGTATGCGAGTAGCACGCGGTAGTTTACCCAGGTTCGGGGCTCTCCGGAGAGATAATACCCCTACTCCTGCATGTCTGAATATCTGTGCTATACATCGGACAGTACACGGTGCTCCTAGAGTTGTATCTGAGATCAGTAGCAATGAGAGCTAGCTAGCTAGTGTGGCACATGTGCCTGGCCATGTGTGGCCGAACGAGTATGTGTACTCATACGTGTGTGTGGATGGATCGATGGCTAGCTTGCTTGCTAGCTTGCTTGAGTGTGGGTGCGTGAGAGTCCATCCTCCTGGATGGATGGATGAGGCCTCCTTTTACAGTGTGAGGTAGCTTAGGATGTAAGCTAGGTAGTGGCATGGGCTAGGCATGGTGGGGTGTCACACTTGTCCCCTGGGTCACTTCATAAATAGTGCCCAGGGACAAGTGTAACTGTACATGATGGCTGGGGTGTCGCGTGTACAGTGCTCAGGTACATCCGTCTCGTCGGTGTCTTGCCGGTGTCGGGTCGGGCTACAGTCGGCAGCCGGCTGATTGGCGCAGTTGGCAGCCGGCAGCCGGTCGGGCAGAGCAGTTGGACGGGGAGCTGGCAGGAGCAGCCGGGCAGTCGGACTGAGGGGCTTTGCTAGCCCCGATGTCTTGAATTATTGTCTCGCCGTCTTCGGGGTATCCATGGCCAATTACTCCAACAGTAGCCCCCAAGCCTCCGGGCAACTTGGCAAAGTTGGGCGGAGGTTTTTTGGCGGGTGTTTCATGGAAATGATCATGCAAAAGACAAAGTTAGTCCACGCAGATATATCAAATGATTGCTTTTAGCACTGCAAGTTTTATGCGGAGGGTGCCGACTCAGTTTCGTCCGAGCCCCCTTCAATCTCTTTCATGTTCCCTCCACTCTTTGGCTTGCTCTCGCTTGCCGGACAGCCGCTCTGCGGTCTGTGGCTGAGAGTGGGCCGCGGAGTGGAGTGTACAATACTCAGATTCTGGGAGCGAATTTAACCTTGTAGATACTCATAAAGAAAACGGCCGGGTCGCCCGAACCGTTTTTCTTCCCGGACGTTTTTCGCGTGGGTGGCCTCCAGCGTTCACTCTTGCTAGCCGGACAACCGCTCTGTGGTCTGTGACTAAGAGTGGGCCTTTGGTACCGCGCACGCTACTAAGCCGTCTGCGGGAACAAACGTCTCAGGCCAAGCGGCCAGCCCCCGGGCCAACTCTGGCTGGCGCCGGGGCAAACAGTGCTGCAACTATAATAAAATGTGGAGATAGCCCCCGAGCATCGCTCGGGGTTATCTGTGCTCTCGCGGTGAAAAAATATGCGAGTGAGGAGCTCACATTGACTTTCGTGTAGCCGAGGTGGAGGTCGTCGAAGACAGCCGGCGCGGCTTGGTGCTCGCAGAGCGCGTCGGCGCACCCGCTGGATGTAGCCCTCGAGCCTCTAGGCGCTTGAGGAGGGTCCAGCCGGTCGGGCCTGACCGGCCAGGCGGCAAGCAGAACGCAGCCGAGCCGGCCTGGCACAGCCGGCCAGGTGGCGAGGCGTCTGGCAGCGCCCTTTTTCTTCTTTCTTCTCTTGTTTTTGTTTCTTGCAATCTTCCGTGGGGGCGCGCCAGCGCACCCACTGGGTGTAGCCCCTAAGATTCGGGCCGACTGCTGAGCAGTCGGGCCGGATCTCCCGGCAACTACTTTCTCTTCTTCCTTGCGGGGGCGCGTCAGCGCACCCGCTGGGTGTAGCGCCCGAGATTCGGGACGACTGTTGAGCAGTCGGGCCGGATCTCCTGGTGACTACTTTGTCTTCTTCTTCGCGGGGGCGCGTCAGCGCACCCGCTGGGTGTATCCCCTGAGATTCGGGCCGACTGCTGAGCAGTCGGGCCGGATCTCTCGGCGACTACTTTGTCTTCTTTTTCGCGGGGGCGCGTCAGCGCACCCGCCGGGTGTAGCCCCCGAGATTCGGGCCGACTGCTGAGCAGTCGGGCGGGATCTCCCGGCGACTACTTTGTCTTCTTCTTCGCGGGGGCGCGTCAGCGCACCCGCTAGGTGTAGCCCCCGAGATTCGGGACGACTGCTGAGCAGTCGGGTCAGATCTCCCGGCGACTACTTTGTCTTCTTTCTCACAGGGACGCGTCAGCGCACCCGCTGCATGTAGGGCGCTCCACCAGTGTAGTTGGCAGCCGGCCAGGCCGTGCATGGGCGCACATACATATTGCAGCCGGCCAGACATGCACGTACACAGTGCACCCATCGGTGCATTTCCTTTCTCTTCTTTTTCTTCTTTCCAGCAGTCTACTCCGACTTTTCTTCAGCCGGCCACTGTTTTTTTCCTGACTGCGTGTGAGCAGCCGGACGCCACCAGTCGGCCACTTTCTTTTGTCTTTATTTCGCAGCCACATCCGTTGACTCTTCTGTTTTCTTTTTGTTCGCAGCAGCCAGCCACGGGAGCCGAGTAGCGGAAGCCGGCAGGCGGGCGGACCGGCCGGGTGGCGGGGCGGAGCCGGCCGGGCGAGGCAGAGCCGGCGCGAGGTGGTGCAGCGGAGCGGCGCGGGAGGCCAAGGGCGCGGGGGAGCCGGCGACAGGCAGAGGAGCAGCCGGCCCGGGACGGCAAGCCGGAGCCGGCGTGGCGGACGCGGCAACAGCTGGTGCGAGCGCGTGGAGGCGGAGCATCCGGCTGGCGAGTAGGCGCGGTCGCGACGGAGTAACACATGGCTCGCGCCGCGCGCCGGACGCGCGTGCAGGAGGAGCAAGCGGAGCCGGACGTTCCCGGATGCATGACAAGAAGGCGGAGCCGAGTGGAGGAGGCCCTCGGGGGAGGCCAGAGCTACGGGCGGCAATGGAGGAGTCGGTCGCGCGTGCATCCGCGGAGCGGAGGCGAGGGTTGGAGCCACAGCCGGCCCAGGCCCAGCGGGCGCACGGGCGAGGCGGAGGGGAGCAGCCGGCCAGCGGCTTCGGAACCCGGCAGAGCAGCGCGGGAGGCGGAGGACCAGGGCCGGCGCTGGTGCGGAGACGGGCGAAGCAGCAGGTGCGAGCGCGACGGCGAGGAGCAGCACCAGCGTGGGGAGCACGACGACGGCCGCGAGCGGTGGAGCGCTGCCTGCGGCAGCAGCACGGGGCTGGGCGTCGGGCCGAGCCAGACCATTGTCTAGCCACTGTGTGACTAATGCATGGCTACTACCTGACAACTACACGGGCAATATCCGACTTGCATCTGGCTAGCGAATGGATTGTTTATGGCTATGGTTTGACCACTATATGACTTGCATCTAGCTAGCTCGCAAAGATGGTATGTGGAGGAGTGAACATGCGTTTCAGCCGAAGCAAGGCGCAACGCGGAGGGGAGCATACGCGAGCGGTGCGTGGATGGATGCGGCCGACCGAAGCGAGGCACCACGCGCGGCGCGCGCGCGGACGGACGTCCGGCGTCGCAACGGTGGTGATGACGAAGGCGGCGAGGCCGACGACGAGGACGCGCTGTCCCACGCGGCCACTCTGGGGGCGGGTCGAAGTCGAGCCCCCGAGCGCTACCGGAGAGATGGCGCGACGCCGCGGCGGTGATGGCGAAGATGGTCCCACCGGGACTGCGAAACCAGCAGCAGCGTGGTAGCATAGTAGTACTACCACACCACGGTGGGCGCCAACTGTCGTGGTATTCTCACGGGGTGCTTGCGAGTCGACAGATGCCACAAGGGCTTAGTGTGAGGGTAAGACTGTTGCTGATAGGCCCGGGAGCGGGTATGCGAGTAGCACGCGGTAGTTTACCCAGGTTCGGGGCTCTCCGAAGAGATAATACCCCTACTCCTGCATGTCTGAATATCTGTGGTATAGATCAGACAGTACACGGTGCCCCTGGAGCTGTATCTGAGATCAGTAGCAATGAGAGCTAGCTAGCTAGTGTGGCACATGTGCCTGGCCATGTGTGGCCGAATGAGTATGTGTACTCATACGTGTGTGTGGATGGATCGATGGCTAGCTAGCTTGCTAGCTTGCTTGAGTGTGGGTGCGTGACAGTCCATCCTCCTGGATGGATGGATGAGGCCTCCTTTTATAGTGTGAGGTAGCTTAGGATGTAAGCTAGGTAGTGGCATGGGCTAGGCATGGTGGGGTGTCACACTTGTCCCCTGGGTCACTTCATAAATAGTGCCCAGGGACAAGTGTCACTGTACATGATGGCTGGGGTGTCGCGTGTACAGTGCTCAGGTACATCCGTCTCGTCGGTGTCTTGTCGGTGTCGGGTCGGGCTACAGTCAGCAGCCGGCTGATTGGCGCGGTCGGCAGCCGGCTGGTCGGCGCAGTCGGCAGCCGGCAGCCGGCAGCCGGCCGGGCAGAGCAGTCGGACGGGGAGCCGACAGGAGCAGCCGGGCAGTCGGACTGAGGGGCTTTGCTAGCCCCGATGTCTTGAATTATTGTCTCGCCGTCTTCGGGGTATCCGTGGCCAATTACTCCGACAATTATATTTATGAACTAGAGCTAGTGCCGTATTGCCCTAGGTTATGACTGTCACAAGATGAATATCATCCAACAAATTACCGATCCAATGCCTGCGAATTTATCTTATATTGTTTCTGCTAAGTTACTACTGCTATCGTTACTATTGCACTTGCTACAAAATTATTGCTATCACTGTTACCGTTATCATTGCTATTGTCACTACTATCAAAACTATGATATTACTTTGCTACTAATTCCTTGCTGCAGATAATTAATCTCCAGGTGTGGTTAAATTGACAACTCAGCTGCTAATACCTTCAAATATTCTTTGGCTCCCCTTGTGTCGGATCTATAAATTTGGGTTGAATACTCTACCCTCGAAAACTATTGCGATCCCCTATACTTGTGGGTTATCGAGACCGGAACACCCCGTATTCCTGCCCAGAGATCAAGTCTTCTAGAATACGGCACTGCTTGGCATAGAACAAATCAGCTCTTTATTACAAATGATACGGGTACAAGGGTTCCAATATCACAACGGATTACATCGGCACAACGACACTATGCCTGCTCAGGTTGCTCTATGCTAGCAGTAGAACAACTCGGAGCAGCGGAACAACAACGACAGTGATGGACTTGTTGGGGAACGTCGTAATTTCAAAAATTTCCTACGCACACGCAAGATCATGGTGATGCATAGCAACGAGAGGGGAGAGTGTTGTCTACGTACCCTCGTAGACCGAAAGCGGAAGTGTTAACACAATGCGGTTGATGTAGTCGTACGTCTTCACGATCCGACCAATCAAGTACCGAACGCACGGCACCTCCGAGTTCAGCACACATTCAGCTCGATGACGTCCCTCGAACTCCGATCCAGCCGAGTGTTGAGGGAGAGTTTCGTCAGCACGACGGTGTGGTGACGATGATGATGTTCTACCGACGCGGGGCTTCGCCTAAGCTCCGCTACGATATTATCGAGGTGTAATATGGTGGAGGGGGCACCGCACACGGCTAAAAGATCGTTGATCAATTGTGTGTAGAGAGGTGCCCCCTTGCCCCCGTATATAAAGGAGCAAGGGGGAGGCCGCCGGCCAAGGGAGGAGAGGCGCGCCAGGAGGAGTCCTACTCCTACCGGGAGTAGGACTCCCCCCCCCCTTTCCATGTTGGACTAGGAGAGGAAGGGGGGAAAGGTGGAGGGGAGGAAGGAAGGGGGGGGGCGCCGCCCCCCTCTCCTTGTCCTATTCGGACTGGGGGGGAGGGGCGTGCAGCCCTGCCCTGGCCTCCTCTCCTCTCTTCCACCTAGGCCCAATAAGGCCCATTAAGTTACCGGGGGGTTCCGGTAACCTCCCGGTACTCCGGAAAAATCCCGATTTCACCCGGAACACTTGCGATGTCCAAACATAGGCTTCCCATATATCAATCTTTATGTCTCGACCATTTTGAGACTCCTCGTCATGTCCGTGATCACATCCGGGACTCCGAACAACCTTCAGTACATCAAAACATATAAACTCATAATATAACTGTCATCGTAACGTTAAGCGTGCGGACCCTACGGGTTCGAGAACTATGTAGACATGACCGAGACACCTCTCCGGTCAATATCCAATAGCGGAACCTGGATGCTCATATTGGTTCCCACATATTCTACGAAGATCTTTATCGGTCAGACCGCATAACAACATACGTTGTTCCCTTTGTCATCGGTATGTTACTTGCCCGAGATTCGATCGTCGGTATCTCGATACCTAGTTCAATCTCGTTACCGGCAAGTCTCTTTACTCGTTCCGTAATACATCATCCCGCAACTAACTCATTAGTCACAATGCTTGCAAGGCTTATAGTGATGTGTATTACCGAGTGGGCCCAGAGATACCTCTCCGACAATCGGAGTGACAAATCCTAATCTCGAAATACGCCAACCCAACAAGTACCTTTGGAGACACCTGTAGAGCACCTTTATAATCACCCAGTTACGTTGTGACGTTTGGTAGCACACAAAGTGTTCCTCCGGTAAACGGGAGTTGCATAATCTCATAGTCATAGGAACATGTATAAGTCATGAAGAAAGCAATAGCAACATACTAAATGATCGAGTGCTAAGCTAACAGAATGGGTGAAGTCAATCACATCATTCTCCTAATGATGTGATCCCATTAATCAAATGACAACTCATGTCAATGGCTAGGAAACATAACCATCTTTGATCAACGAGCTAGTCAAGTAGAGGCATACTAGTGACACTCTGTTTGTCTATGTATTCACACATGTATCAAGTTTCCGGTTAATACAATTCTAGCATGAATAATAAACATTTATCATGATATAAGGAAATAAATAATAACTTTATTATTGCCTCTAGGGCATATTTCCTTCAGTCGCCCACTTGCACTAGAGTCAATAATCTAGTTCACATCGCCATGTGATTTAACATCAATAGTTCACATCACCACGTGATTAACACCCATAGTTCACATCGTCATGTGACCAACACCCAAAGGGTTTACTAGAGTCAATAATCTAGTTCACATCGCTATGTGATTAACACCCAAAGAGTACTAAGGTGTGATTATGTTTTGCTTGTGAGATAATTTTAGTCAACGGGTCTGTCACATTCAGATCCGTAAGTATTTTGCAAATTTCTATGTCTACAATGCTCTGCACGGAGCTACTCTAGCTAATTGCTCCCACTTTCAATATGTATCTAGATCGAGACTTAGAGTCATCTTGATTACTGTCAAAACTTGCATCGACGTAACCCTTTACGACGAACCTTTTGTCACTTCCATAATCGAGAAACGTATCCTTATTTCACTAAGGATAATTTTGACCGTTGTCCAGTGATCTACTCCTAGATCACTATTGTTCTCCCTTGCTAAACACAGTGCAGGGTATACAATAGGTCTGGTACACAGCATGGCATACTTTATAGAACCTATGGCCGAGGCATAGGGAATGACTTTCATTCTTTTTCTATCTTCTGCCGTGGTCGGGCTTTGAGTCTTACTCAATTTCACACCTTGTAACACAGGCAAGAAACTCTTTCTTTGACTGTTCCATTTTGAACCACTTCAAAATCTTGTTAAGGTATGTACTCATTGAAAAAACTTATCAAGCGTCTTGATCTATCTCTATAGATCTTGATGCTCAATATGTAAGCAGCTTCACCGAGGTCTTTTTTTGAAAAACTCCTTTCAAACACTCTTTTATGCTTTGCAGAATAATTCTACATTATTTCCGATCAACAATATGCCATTCACATATACTTATCAGAAATTTTGTAGTGCTCCCACTCACTTTCTTGTAAATACAGGCTTCACCGCAAGTCTGTATAAAACTATATCCTTTGATCAACTTATCAAAGCGTATATTCCAACTCCGAGAGGCTTGCACCAGTCCATAAATGGATCGCTGGAGCTTGCACACTTTGTTAGCTCCCTTTGAATCGACAAAACCTTCCGGTTGCATCATATACAATTCTTCTTCCAGAAATCCATTCGGGAATGCAGTTTTGACATCCATTTGCCAAATTTCATAATCATAAAATGCGGCAATTGCTAACATGATTTGGACAGACTTAAGCATCGCTACGGGTGAGAAGGTCTCATCGTAGTCAATCCCTTGAACTTGTCGAAAACCTTCCACAACAAGTCGAGCTTTATAGACAGTAACATTACCGTCAGCGTCAGTCTTCTTCTTGAAGATCCATTTATTTTCAATGGCTTGCCGATCATCGGGCAAGTCAACCAAAGTCCATACTTTGTTCTCATACATGGATCCCATCTCGAATTTCATGGCCTCAAGCCATTTTGCGGAATCTAGGCTCACCATCGCTTCTTCATAGTTTGTAGGTTCGTCATGGTCTAGTAACATAACCTCCAGAACAGGATTACCGTACCACTCTGGTGCGGATCTTACTCTGGTTGACCTACGACGTTCAGTAATAACTTGATCTGAAGTTTCATGATCATCATCATTAACTTCCTCACTAATTGGTGTAGGCGTCGCAGAAACTGGTTTCTGTGATGAACTACTTTCAATAAGGGAGCAGGTACAGTTACCTCATCAAGTTCTACTTTCCTCCCACTCACTTCTTTCGAGAGAAACTCCTTCTCCAGAGAAATTCCGAATTTAGCAACAAAAGTTTTTCCTTCGGATCTGTGATAGAAGGTGTACCCAACAGTTTCTTTCGGGTATCCTATGAAGAGACATTTCTCCGATTTGGGTTCGAGCTTATCAGGTTGAAGTTTTTTTCACATAAGCATCGCAGCCCCAAACTTTACGAAACGACAACTTTGGTTTCTTGCCAAACCACAGTTCATAAGGCGTCGTCTCAACGGATTTTGATGGTGCCCTATTTAACGTGAATGCAGCCGTCTCTAATGCATAACCCCAAAACGATAGTGGTAGATCGGTAAGAGACATTATATATCGCACCATATCTAATAAAGGATGGTTACGATGTTCGGACACACCATTACACTGTGGTGTTCCAGGTGGCGTGAGTAGTGAAACTATTTCACATTGTTTTAAATGAAGGCCAAACTCGTAACTCAAATACTCTTCTTCATGATCAGATCGTAGAAACTTTATTTTCTTGTTACGATGATTTTCCACTTCACTCTGAAATTATATGAACTTTTCAAATGTTTCAGACTTCTGTTTCATTAAGTAGATATACCCATATCTGCTCAAATCATCCGTGAAGGTCAGAAAATAACGATACCCGCCGCGAGCCTCAACACTCATCGGATCGCATACATCAGTATGTATTATTTTCGAATAAGTCAGTTGCTCGCTCCATTGTTCCGGAGAACGGAGTCTTAGTCATCTTGCCCATAAGGCATGGTTCGCAAGCATCAAGTGATTCCAAAAGCCCATAAGCATGGAGTTTCTTCATGCTCTTTACACAAATATGACCTAAACGGCAGTGCCACAAATAAGTTGCACTATCATTATTAACTTTGCATCTTTTGGCTTCAATATTATGAATATGTGTATCACTATGATCGAGATCCAACGAACCATTTTCATTGGGTGTGTAACCATATAAGGTTTTATTCATGTAAACAGAACAACAATTATTCTCTAACTTAAATGAATAACCGTATTGCAATAAACATCATCAAATCATATTCATGCTCAACGCAAAGACCAAATAACACTTATTTAGGTTCAACACTAATCCCGAAAGTATAGGGAGTGTGCGATGATGATCATATCCATCTTGGAACCACTTCCAATACACATCGTCACTTCATCCTTAACTAGTTTTCGTTCATTATGCAACTCCCGTTTCGAGTTACTACTCTTTAGCAACTGAACCAGTATCAAATACCGAGGGGTTGCTACGAACACTAGTAAAATACACATCAATAATCTGTATATCAAATATACCTTTGTTCACTTTGCCATTCTTCTTATCCGCCAATTACTTGGGGCAGTTCCGCTTCCAGTGACCAGTGCCTTTGCAGTAGAAGCACTCATTCTCAGGCTTAGGTCCAGTCTTGGGCTTCTTCACTTGAGCAGCAACTCGCTTGCCGTTCTTCTTAAAGTTCCCCTTCTTCCCTTTGCCCTTTTCTTGAAACTAGTGGTCTTGTCAACCATCAACACTTGATGTTTTTCTTGATTTCTACCTTCGTCGATTTCAGCATCGTGAAGAGCTTGGGAATCATTTCCGTTATCCCTTGCATATTATAGTTATCACGAAGTTCTAGTAACTTGGTGATAATTACTAGAGAACTCTGTCAATCACTATCTTATCTGGAAGATTAACTCCCACTTGATTCAAGTGATTGTAGTACTCAGACATTCTGAGCACATGTTCACTAGCTGAGCAATTCTCCTCCATCTTGTAGGCAAAGTACTGTCAGAGGTCTCATACCTCTCGACACGGGCATGAGTATGAAATACCAATTTCAACTCTTAGAACATCTTATATGCTCCGTGGCGTTCAAAACATTTTTGAAGTCCCGATTCTAAGCCGTTAAGCATGGTGCACTAAACTATCAAGTAGTCATCATATTGAGCTAGCCAAACGTTCATAACGTCTGCGTCTGCTCCTGCAATAGGTCTGTCACCTAGTGGTGCATCAAGGACATAATTCTTCTGTGCAGCAATGAGGATAATCCTCAGATCACAGATCCAATCCGCATCATTGCTACTAACATCTTTCAACATAATTTTCTCTAGGAACATATTAAAAATAAACACAGGGAAGCAACAACGCGAGCTATTGATCTACAATATAATTTGCAAAAATACTATCAGGACTAAGTTCATGATAAATTTAAGTTCAATTAATCATATTACTTAAGAACTCCCACTTAGATAGACATCCCTCTAATCCTCTAAGTGATCACGTGATCCATATCAACTAAACCATGTCCGATCATCACGTGAGATGGAGTAGTTTCAACGGTGAACATCACTATGTTGATCATATCTACTATATGATTCACGCTCGACCTTTCGGTCTCCGTGTTCCGAGGCCATATCTGCATATGCTAGGCTCGTCAAGTTTAACCTGAGTATTCCGCGTGTGCAACTGTTTTGCACCCGTTGTATTTGAACGTAGAGCCTATCACACCCGATCATCACATGGTGTCTCAGCACGAAGAACTTTCGCAACGGTGCATACTCAGGGAGAACACTTTTATCTTGAAATTTTAGTGAGAGATCATCTTATAATGCTACCGTCAATCAAAGCAAGATAAGATGCATAAAAGATAAACATCACATGCAATCAATATAAGTGATATGATATGGCCATCATCATCTTGTGCTTGTGATCTCCATCTCCGAAGCATCGTCATGATCACCATCGTCACCAGCGCGGCACCTTGATCTCCATCGTAGCATCGTTGTCGTCTCGCCAACTATTGCTTTTACGACTATCGCTACCGCTTAGTGATAAAGTAAAACAATTACATGGCGATTGCATTTCATACAATAAAGCAACAACCATATGGCTCCTGCCAGTTGCCGATAACTCGGTTACAAAACATGATCATCTCATACAATAAAATATAGCATCATGTCTTGACCATATCACATCACAACATGCCCTGCAAAAACAAGTTAGACGTCCTCTACTTTGTTGTTGCAAGTTTTACGTGGCTGCTACGGGCTTAGCAAGAACCGTTCTTACCTACGCATCAAAACCACAACGATAGTTTGTCAAGTTGGTGCTGTTTTAACCTTCGCAAGGACCGGGCGTAGCCACACTCGGTTCAACTAAAGTGAGAGAGACAGACACCCGCCAGTCACCTTTAAGCATCGAGTGCTCGCAACGGTGAAACCAGTCTCGCGTAAGCGTACGCGTAATGTCGGTTCGGGCCGCTTCATCTCACAATACCGCCGAACCAAAGTATGACATGTTGGTAAGCAGTATGACTTATATCGCCCACAACTCACTTGTGTTCTACTCGTGCATAACATCAACGCATAAAACCAGGCTCGTATGCCACTGTTGGGGAACGTAGTAATTTCAAAAAAATTCCTACGCACACGCAAGATCATGGTGATGCATAGCAACGAGAGGGGAGAGTTTTGTCTACGTACCCTCGTAGACCGAAAGCGGAAGCGTTAACACAATGCGGTTGATGTAGTCGTACGTCTTCACGATCCGACCGATCACGTACCGAACGCACGGCACCTCCGAGTTCAGCACACGTTCAGCTCGATGACGTCCCTCGAACTCCGATCCAGCCGATTGTTGAGGGAGAGTTTTGTCAGCACGATGATGTGGTGACGATGATGATGTTCTACCGACGCAGGGCTTCGCCTAAGCTCCGCTACGATATTATCGAGGTGTAATATGGTGGAGGGGGGCACCGCACACGGCTAAAAGATCGTTGATCAATTGTGTGTACAGAGGTGCCCCCTTGCCCCCGTATATAAAGGAGCAAGGGGGAGGCCGCCGGCGAAGGGAGGAGAGGCGCGCCAGGAGGAGTCCTACTCCTACTGGGAGTAGGACTCCCCCCCTTTCCATGTTGGACTAGGAGAGGAAGGGGGAAAAGGTGGAGGGGAGGAAGGAAGGGGGCGCCGCCCCCCTCTCCTTATCCTATTCGGACTGGGGGGAGGGGCGCGCGGCCCTGCCCTGGCCTCCTCTCCTCTCTTCCACCTAGGCCCAATAAGGCCCATTAAGTTACCGGGGGGTTCCGATAACCTCCGGGTACTCCGGAAAAATCCCGATTTCACCCGGAACACTTCCGATGTCCAAACATAGGCTTCCAATATATCAATCTTTATGTCTCGACCATTTCGAGACTCCTCGTCATGTCCGTGATCACATCCGGGACTCCGAACAACCTTCGGTACATCAAAACATATAAACTCATAATATAACTGTCATCGTAACGTTAAGCGTGCGGACCCTACGGGTTCGAGAACTATGTAGACATGACCGAGACACCTCTCCGGTCAATATCCAATAGCGGAACCTGGATGCTCATATTGGTTCCCACATATTCTACGAATATCTTTATCGGTCAGACCGCATAACAACATACGTTGTTCCCTTTGTCATCGGTATGTTACTTGCCCGAGATTCGATCGTCGGTATCTCGATACCTAGTTCAATCTCGTTACCGGCAAGTCTCTTTACTCGTTCCGTAATACATCATCCCGCAACTAACTCATTAGTCACAATGCTTGCAAGGCTTATAGTGATGTGTATTACTGAGTGGGCCCAGAGATACCTCTCCGACAATCGGAGTGACAAATCCTAATCTCGAAATACGCCAACCCAACAAGTACCTTTGGAGACACCTGTAGAGCACCTTTATAATCACCCAGTTACGTTGTGACGTTTGGTAGCACACAAAGTGTTCCTCCGGTAAACGGGAGTTGCATAATCTCATAGTCATAGGAACATGTATAAGTCATGAAGAAAGCAATAGCAACATACTAAACGATCGAGTGCTAAGCTAACGGAATGGGTCAAGTCAATCACATCATTCTCCTAATGATGTGATCCCGTTAATCAAATGACAACTCATGTCTATGGCTAGGAAACATAACCATCTTTGATCAACGAGCTAGTCAAGTAGAGGCATACTAGTGACACTCTGTTTGTCTATGTATTCACACATGTATCAAGTTTCCGGTTAATACAATTCTAGCATGAATAATAAACATTTATCATGATATAAGGAAATAAATAATAACTTTATTATTGCCTCTAGGGCATATTTCCTTCAGTCGCCCACTTGCACTAGAGTCAATAATCTAGTTCACATCGCCATGTGATTTAACATCAATAGTTCACATCACCATGTGATTAACACCCATAGTTCACATCGTCATGTGACCAACACCCAAAGGGTTTACTAGAGTCAATAATCTAGTTCACATCGCTATGTGATTAACACCCAAAGAGTACTAAGGTGTGATTATGTTTTGCTTGTGAGATAATTTTAGTCAACGGGTCTGTCACATTCAGATCCGTAAGTATTTTGCAAATTTCTATGTCTACAATGCTCTGCACGGAGCTACTCTAGCTAATTGCTCCCACTTTCAATATGTATCTAGATCGAGACTTAGAGTCATCTTGATTAGTGTCAAAACTTGCATCGACGTAACCCTTTACGACGAACCTTTTGTCACTTCCATAATCGAGAAACGTATCCTTATTTCACTAAGGATAATTTTAACATTGTCCAGTGATCTACTCCTAGATCACTATTGTTCTCCCTTGCTAAACACAGTGCAGGGTATACAATAGGTCTGGTACACAGCATGGCATACTTTATAGAACCTATGGCCGAGGCATAGGGAATGACTTTCATTCTTTTTCTATCTTCTGCCGTGGTCGGGCTTTGAGTCTTACTCAATTTCACACCTTGTAACACAGGCAAGAAACTCTTTCTTTGACTGTTCCATTTTGAACCACTTCAAAATCTTGTTAAGGTATGTACTCATTGAAAAAACTTATCAAGCGTCTTGATCTATCTCTATAGATCTTGATGCTCAATATGTAAGCAGCTTCACCGAGGTCTTTCTTTGAAAAACTCCTTTCAAACCCTCCTTTATGCTTTGCAGAATAATTCTACATTATTTCCGATCAACAATATGTCATTCACATATACTTATCAGAAATGCTGTAGTGCTCCCACTCACTTTCCTGTAAATACAGGCTTCACCGCAAGTCTGTATAAAACTATATCCTTTGATCAACTTATCAAAGCGTATATTCCAACTCCGAGAGGCTTGCACCAGTCCATAAATGGATCGCTGGACCTTGCACACTTTGTTAGCTCCCTTTGGATCGACAAAACCTTCCGGTTGCATCATATACAATTCTTCTTCCAGAAATCCATTCAGGAATGCAGTTTTGACATCCATTTGCCAAATTTCATAATCATAAAATGCGGCAATTGCTAACATGATTTGGACAGACTTAAGCATCGCTACGGGTGAGAAGGTCTCATCGTAGTCAATCCCTTGAACTTGTCGAAAACCTTTCACAACAAGTCGAGCTTTATAGACAGTAACATTACCGTCAGCGTCAGTCTTCTTCTTGAAGATCCATTTATTTTCAATGGCTTGCCGATCATCGGGCAAGTCAACCAAAGTCCATACTTTGTTCTCATACATGGATCCCATCTCGGATTTCATGGCCTCAAGCCATTTTGCGGAATCTAGGCTCACCATCGCTTCTTCATAGTTTGTAGGTTCGTCATGGTCTAGTAACATAACCTCCAGAACAGGATTACTGTACCACTCTGGTGCGGATCTTACTCTGGTTGACCTACGAGGTTCAGTAATAACTTGATCTGAAGTTTCATGATCATCATCATTAACTTCCTCACTAATTGGTGTAGGCGTCGCAGAAACTGGTTTCTGTGATGAACTACTTTCCAATAGGGGAGCAGGTACAGTTACCTCATCATGTTCTACTTTCCTCCCACTCACTTCTTTCGAGAGAAACTCCTTCTCCAGAAAAATTCCGAATTTAGCAACAAAATTTTTTCCTTCGGATCTGTGATAGAAGGTGTACCCAACAGTTTCTTTTGGGTATCCTATGAAGAGACATTTCTCCGATTTGGGTTCGAGCTTATCAGGTTGAAGTTTTTTTCACATAAGCATCGCAGCCCCAAACTTTAAGAAACGACAACTTTGGTTTCTTGCCAAACCACAGTTCATAAGGCATCGTCTCAACGGATTTTGATGGTGCCCTATTTAACGTGAATGCAGCCGTCTCTAATGCATAACCCCAAAACGATAGTGGTAGATCGGTAAGAGACATCATATATCGCCCCATATCTAATAAAGTAGTACGATGTTCGGACACACCATTACACTGTGGTGTTCCAGGTGGCGTGAGTAGTGAAACTATTGCACATTGTTTAACTGAAGGCCAAACTCGTAACTCAAATACTCTTCTTCACGATCAGATCGTAGAAACTTTATTTTCTTGTTACGATGATTTTCCTCTTCACTCTGAAATTATATGAACTTTTCAAATGTTTCAGACTTCTGTTTCATTAAGTAGATATACCCATATCTCCTCAAATCATCCGTGAAGGTCAGAAAATAACGATACCCGCCGCGAGCCTCACACTCATCGGATCGCATACATCAGTATGTATTATTTTCGAATAAGTCAGTTGCTCGCTCCATTGTTCCGGAGAACGGAGTCTTAGTCATCTTGCCCATAAGGCATGGTTCGCAAGCATCAAGTGATTCATAATCAAGTGATTCCAAAAGCCCATCAGCATGGAGTTTCTTCATGCGCTTTACACCAATATGACCTAAACAGTAGTGCCACAAATAAGTTGCATTATCATTATTAACTTTGCATCTTTTGGCTTCAATATTATGAATATGTGTATCACTATGATCGAGATCCAACGAACCATTTTCATTGGGTGTGTAACCATATAAGGTTTTATTCATGTAAATAGAACAACAATTATTCTCTAACTTAAATGAATAACCGTATTGCAATAAACATGATCAAATCATATTCATGCTCAACGCAAACACCAAATAACACTTATTTAGGTTCAACACTAATCCCGAAAGTATAGGGAGTGTGCGATGATGATCATATCAATCTTGGAACCACTTCCAATACACATCGTCACTTCATCCTTAACTAGTTTTTGTTCATTATGCAACTCCCGTTTTGAGTTACTACTCTTTAGCAACTGAACCAGTATCAAATACCGAGGGGTTGCAACGAACACTAGTAAAATACACATCAATAATATGTATATCAAATATACCTTTGTTCACTTTGCCATTCTTCTTATCCGCCAATTACTTGGGGCAGTTCCGCTTCCAGTGACCAGTGCCTTTGCAGTAGAAGCACTCATTCTCAGGCTTAGGTCCAGACTTGGGCTTCTTCACTTGAGCAGCAACTCGCTTGCCGTTCTTCTTGAAGTTCCCCTTCTTCCCTTTGCCCTTTTCTTGAAACTAGTGGTCTTGTCAACCATCAACACTTGATGTTTTTTTTGATTTCTACCTTCGTCGATTTCAGCATCGCGAAGAGCTTGGGAATCATTTCCGTTATCCCTTGCATATTATAGTTCATCACGAAGTTCTAGTAACTTGGTGATAGTTACTAGAGAACTCTGTCAATCACTATCTTATCTGGAAGATTAACTCCCACTTGATTCAAGTGATTGTAGTACTCAGACATTCTGAGCACATGCTCACTAGCTGAGCAATTCTCCTCCATCTTGTAGGCAAAGTACTGTCAGAGGTCTCATACCTCTCGACACGGGCATGAGTATGAAATACCAATTTCAACTCTTAGAACATCTTATATGCTGAGTGGCGTTCAAAACATTTTTGAAGTCCCGATTCTAAGCCGTTAAGCATGGTGCACTAAACTATCAAGTAGTCATCATATTGAGCTAGCCAAACGTTCATAACGTCTGCGTCTGCTCCTGCAATAGGTCTGTCACCTAGTGGTGCATCAAGGACATAATTCTTCTGTGCAGCAATGAGGATAATCCTCAGATCACGGATCCAATCCGCATCTTTCCTACTAACATCTTTCAACATAATTTTCTCTAGGAACATATTAAAAATAAACACAGGGAAGCAACAACGCGAGCTATTGATCTACAACATAATTTGCAAAAATACTATCAGGACTAAGTTCATGATAAATTTAAGTTCAATTAATCATATTACTTAAGAACTCCCACTTAGATAGACATCCCTCTAATCCTCTAAGTGATCACGTGATCCATATCAACTAAACCATGTCCGATCATCACGTGAGATGGAGTAGTTTCAACGGTGAACATCATTATGTTGATCATATCTACTATATGATTCACGCTCGACCTTTCGGTCTCTGTGTTCCGAGGCCATATCTGCATATGCTAGGCTCGTCAAGTTTAACCTGAGTATTCCGCGTGTGCAACTGTTTTGCACCCGTTGTATTTGAACGTAGAGCCTATCACACCCGATCATCACGTGGTGTCTCAGCACGAAGAACTTTTGCAACGGTGCATACTCAGGGAGAACACTTTTATCTTGAAATTTTAGTGAGAGATCATCTTATAATGCTACCGTCAATCAAAGCAAGATAAGATGCATAAAAGATAAACATCACATGCAATCAATATAAGTGATATGATATGGCCATCATCATCTTGTGCTTGTGATCTCCATCTCCGAAGCATCGTCATGATCACCATCGTCACCAGCGCGACACCTTGATCTCCATCGTAGCATCGTTGTCGTCTCGCCAACTATTGCTTTTACGACTATCGCTACCGCTTAGTGATAAAGTAAAACAATTACATGGCGATTGCATTTCATACAATAAAGCGACAACCATATGGCTCCTGCCAGTTGCCGATAACTCGGTTACAAAACATGATCATCTCATACAATAAAATATAGCATCATGTCTTGACCATATCACATCACAACATGCCCTGCAAAAACAAGTTAGACGTCCTCTACTTTGTTGTTGCAAGTTTTACGTGGCTGCTACGGGCTTAGCAAGAACCGTTCTTACCTACGCATCAAAACCACAACGATAGTTTGTCAAGTTGGTGCTGTTTTAACCTTCGCAAGGACCGGGCGTAGCCACACTCGGTTCAACTAAAGTGAGAGAGACAGACACCCGCCAGTCACCTTTAAGCATCGAGTGCTCGCAACGGTGAAACCAGTCTCGCGTAAGCGTACGCGTAATGTCGGTCCGGGCCGCTTCATCTCACAATACCGCCGAACCAAAGTATGACATGCTGGTAAGCAGTATGACTTATATCGCCCACAACTCACTTGTGTTCTACTCGTGCATAACATCAACGCATAAAACCAGGCTCGGATGCCACTGTTGGGGAACGTAGTAATTTCAAAAAAATTCCTATGCACACGCAAGATCATGGTGATGCATAGCAACGAGAGGGGAGAGTTTTGTCTACGAACCCTCGTAGACCGAAAGCGGAAGCGTTAACACAACGCGGTTGATGTAGTCATACATCTTCACGATCCGACCGATCAAGAACCAAACGCACGGCACCTCCGAGTTCAGCACACGTTCAGCTCGATGACGTCCCTCGAACTCCGATCCAGCCGATTGTTGAGGGAGAGTTTCGTCAGCACGACGGTGGGGTGACGATGATGATGTTCTACCGACGCAGGGCTTCGCCTAAGCTCCGCTACGATATTATCGAGGTGTAATATGGTGGAGGGGGGCACCGCACACGGCTAAAAGATCGTTGATCAATTGTGTGTACAGAGGTGCCCCCTTGCCCCCGTATATAAAGGAGCAAGGGGGAGGCCGCCGGCCAAGGGAGGAGAGGCGCGCCAGGAGGAGTCCTACTCCTACCGGGAGTAGGACTCCCCCCTTTCCATGTTGGACTAGGAGAGGAAGGGGGAAAAGGTGGAGGGGAGGAAGGAAGGGGGCGCCGCCCCCCTCTCCTTGTCCTATTCGGACTGGGGGGGAGGGGCGCGCGGCCCTGCCCTGGCCTCCTCTCCTCTCTTCCACCTAGGCCCAATAAGGCCCATTAAGTTACCGGGGGGTTCCGGTAACCTCCGGGTACTCCGGAAAAATCCCGATTTCACCCGGAACACTTCCGATGTCCAAACATAGGCTTCCAATAGATCAATCTTTATGTCTCGACCATTTCGAGACTCCTCGTCATGTCCGTGATCACATCCGGGACTCCGAACATCCTTTGGTACATCAAAACATATAAACTCATAATATAACTGTCATTGTAATGTTAAGCGTGCGGACCCTACGGGTTCGAGAACTATGTAGACATGACCGAGACACCTCTCCGGTCAATAACCAATAGCGGAACCTGGATGCTCATATTGGTTCCCACATATTCTACGAAGATCTTTATCGGTCAGACCGCATAACAACATACGTTGTTCCCTTTGTCATCGGTATGTTACTTGCCCGAGATTCGATCGTCGGTATCTCGATACCTAGTTCAATCTCGTTACCGGCAAGTCTCTTTACTCGTTCCGTAATACATCATCCCGCAACTAACTCATTAGTCACAATGCTTGCAAGGCTTATAGTGATGTGTATTACTGAGTGGGCCCAGAGATACCTCTCCGACAATCGGAGTGACAAATCCTAATCTCGAAATACGCCAACCCAACAAGTACCTTTGGAGACACCTGTAGAGCACCTTTATAATCACCCAGTTACGTTGTGACGTTTGGTAGCACACAAAGTGTTCCTCCGGTAAACGGGAGTTGCATAATCTCATAGTCATAGGAACATGTATAAGTCATGAAGAAAGCAATAGCAACATACTAAACGATCGAGTGCTAAGCTAACGGAATGGGTGAAGTCAATCACATCATTCTCCTAATGATGTGATCCCATTAATCAAATGATAACTCATGTCAATGGCTAGGAAACATAACCATCTTTGATCAACGAGCTAGTCAAGTAGAGGCATACTAGTGACACTCTGTTTGTCTATGTATTCACACATGTATCAAGTTTCCGGTTAATACAATTCTAGCATGAATAATGAACATTTATCATGATATAAGGAAATAAATAATAACTTTATTATTGCCTCTAGGGCATATTTCCTTCAGGACTCCACTCCGCATGGACTCTGGCTGGGACACGATCTAGCTAGCACGAATGGCAACCTCAACAAGCAATCAATCACGGCATCACCTGCAATCTGGCATGACACGCCAGGTTAGTATATTGAATTTACTTGCATGCTCACAACAACCAAAGCAATCAAGACAAACAACAGCATGGCATTAACATGTTAAAGCAATGATGAACATGATACCACTAGAACATTATAAGCATGGCATGAACATGTTGAACATAACACATCTAGCATCACATGGAATGAGCATGGCAATATTACTCATGATACTAGCATGCAGCATACTTAACATGATCCACTTACTCTGTTCGGGGTTACCTCGTAACCACCACATATACCACTTACCATCGTGGACATCACACGATCACCTCGGGATCAAATCAAGCTTGGTATTAACAATACCGTAGTAATCATTACATGAATAGAAGGAGCTTGATCCTTACCCGTGATTTCCGCATAACACCACAAACATCAACCTGCTTCGATATCCATGATACCACTATGATCCTCTCACGATCACATAAAGATCAACCAACTTCTTTCCTCATCGAACCAGGTTTATAACTAAGCAGGTTATTATTTCTGTTGACCCATAGTGTGACCTACTTACAAACTGGATCCATATCCGCGGGTGCGTCTATCGATAGATTATACACACTGCAGAGGTTAGTACACTATAACCACACTACGGAACCCAAGGCCTCGTGCTCCCATTCAGGTGGACCAACAAAATCGAGCTATTATATGACACTCTCCCGGCCACTCCGACAAACTCCCTTTGGGCTAAGTCATGGGTGGCCCCGATGTCACCTCGTGACACCCAACAGCCACCGTCGTGGCAAAACAAAACGGTCCCAAACAGGGACAATGGATCCATACAACTCGGGCAGACAAGGCTTATGTCCGCCTACCTGATTAGGGTAGCGCGCGCCCATAACCTTCCCTAGTTGGAGGAACCGGCAAGAGGCATGACAATAAACTCAATTAGGGCCCCCATAAGGCAAGTGTGGCTGCACTGGTCAGCTCGATTCGATGGCACTATGACTCAGCCAACAGATGTTCAAGTTGTATTAAAGTCCGGTTTAACTTGAATGTAATGAGCTGAGTCACTATAACATGATGGAACAACAATGCATATGAGCATGGTATCAACATGAGCATGGGTGAGCAACATCACTATTTAACGTATCAACATCAATAAATGATTTACCCTACTGGATGCACATGAGCATGGCATATCAATGATCATGAATAACACAATTATAATATGAACATAGCATGACCACTAGCATCGGAAATATTTACCAGAAAAGAACATGAAAATAATACTGTCAACTAATCATTTAAACAACTGATGCAAAATGATCATATAATAAGGATAAGCATGGATTCACGAGGATATATATAGCACTCAAAAGAAATATTAACATGCAAAACTTATTTAAATATTTAGGTTGAAAACCATGGCTACTGCAAGGCTCTCATGCAAGTGGCTGTCGTGGCTTGCCTGGGAATGAAGAGGTCACCGGGAAGAAGTGCGGAAGGATCCGAAAAGATTCGCCGGAAACAGTTCTCTCCCGGAGGAGCTGTTTACGGGCAAGGGAAAAATGGTCATTTCCACTATGTGAAAACATTATGAAAATGGTACCACCATGACAGGCTCGACAAGACGAAGAAGTGGGCTTTGGAATCACCTCATTCGGAGTTAGGGTCGCGAAGATACGAAGGTTGGAACACCAGGGACCAATCTGTAAAAAGTTTCCCCACAAACAGGCCCCTGGCAGAAAAACAGAAAGCGTACTTTAGGAATACGTTTTCCAGAGATGAAATCTTGATCCGAAGAAGAAGAGAACTATGCTTTCACTAAGAAAAGCGTATTGGAGGAACTACGTTTCCACTTATCTGACTGGATAGGATTTGGAGATGCTGACGTGTGGGGTCTGCGGGGAGCTGGGGCCCGCCTGGCCAGCTGGGCAGGGCGTCGTCTTCCTCCTGCTACTCCCCCGACACGAAACAGAGGAGGCGGCGAGGCAGAGCGCTGCCGGTGGCGGTCCAGGCGACTCCGGCCGTCCCCGGTGGAGTTGGGACCACCGATGAACTCAGGGCGATGCGCCGCCTCTGTACAGAGGGCTAGCCGGCGCCGGGGCGGACCAGGGCAGCCGCGACGAGAGGGATCGGGCGGTGGCCGGACGAGGGGCACGCAGCCACGGGGCACTCCAGCGAGGCGCGAGGTGGTGGGGAGATGCACTCGAGCGTGGGGAAGGCGATTGTGGTGGAGGGGAGAGAAGAGGAGCTCGGGATGGCCGGATTTGCTGGAACTCCGACGAGGACTGTGGCGGTCCGAGGCAATTTGAGGCCGCTCCGGTGGTCGGGGAAGGAAAGGGAGGGAGCTTCGAGGTGCAGAAGACCTTGGGGAACGCTTATATAGCCGAGGGAGAGGTCGAGAGAGCTCAGGATCTCTCTGGCTAAGCAACAATGGAGGTGGGGCGGTGGTCAGGTCACGGGCACGGGCACGGCTGCCGGTGCAAGATGATGACGAAACAGGAGAGGGGAAGAGCACAGGGCGACGGAGAGGCTCACGGGTCATCTCCAGGACACGGCGATGCATCGAGATGACGAGGGAATGAACGAGCACATCGCCACGGTCTGCCAGAGCGCGTTGTTTGGCCTGTCTGCCACGTGGTCACCGCGTGAACACGGCAGTGACATGCGCTTTGGGCTGCCAAATGATGTCTGGGAGATAGACCAGCTTACCCCGAGTGCCAAGGAAGGAACAATACAGGTCAGGGGCAAAGAAGAGAAAAGCACTTGGCTCCAAGGCAGAGCAGCACCAACCTGTTTGAAGTGAACTGAGAGAGCTTGAATAGGAGAATAATTCTGGTCTTTGGCCTAGTTTGATCACAAGCTAAGGTGACTGTGTTGGCCAAAAACCAAATGAAATGGAGGTGTCTAGATGGCACTTGTTGTACAAAATGTCCCACTTGTCCGAATTGCGAGATATGAAGTAGTCCTCTCATACTTGCTTGGATTGAGCTAAATATGGTCATGGTCTGATGATTTAGCCATATGAAGGTGCCACAAAAATTTTATACCATTTGGACAAGCCAAAATGGTACTTGCTTCACAATGCAGCTCTCTCGACTGAATTTAAGAAAAATTGCTCAGGGAAAATGGATAGATGAAATGACCCAAAACTTTGTGGAGAGAGTTTATATGGGTAGGATCACGCCCTGGTAAATGTTCATAAAAATGAAGCAACATAAAATATAGTTGCTTCACAACCTGAAAAGCTGACTAGAAACCAAGATTTGATGTTGAGCTCAAATAGAGTGATAACATGAGCCCAAATTTGTAGGAGAGTGATGATTTAATCATATGAAGGACCTTGCAAAATTTCAACTCATTTGGATTACCGTAGCTAGTACTTCCTTCACAAAGGCTTCCCTTAGACATGAACTTTGGAGATTTGCTCAGGAAGGTTCACTAGGTAAATAGAGTTGAATTTTGTCATGTGGCCATTATATGGACAAGAAAAGGTTTCCAAAAAGTTTGGAGTCAATCAAGCAAATATAAATGACACTTCCTTCTCAAAAAGCCACTTAGGGCAGAATAAGAAAAGGAATATTTGTGAATTATCTTTGATGATGCCAAGGAAGGGTTTCGACATATATGACCCAAACAATTTATGAAAATTATTTGGGAATTTTGAGAGTGATAGATATATAGGTTGTTTCAGAACCTAGGGCAAAAAGGATTATTCCTTTAACAGAAAAAGGAATATTCCCAAGAAAAAGGATTTGAGTTTGGGCTAAGATGAAAATGAGAGGGTCTTGAGATGGTTTTGAGGATGACAAGCCACTTGTGAGACTTGAGAAGAGATGATCTTCCCAATTTTCCAGACCACATAGCCACGGAAAAAGAAATCTCAAGCAAAACCCTCAGAAAATCAAAAGAAAAAGAAAGGGCCAAAATCCAGGGTGTCACAATGACGGAGGTGTCCTCTGATAATTTGAGTCGGAAGGGTTAAGAGGTTGACGCATAAGACCAACTTTTGGAAGAGAAAGAGTCGGACCATGAGGCACCTCATTTCGACGCTTGCGAGGGGCAGGCGTGTCGGGTAAGCCAGAGACGAGATCTTGGGCGCTGTCACTCCCGGTCTTACGCCTTGACTCGTGCTGCTGTTTCTTCAAAAGAAAGTTGGGGTCCAAATGAGCAAGAGGATGTGAAAATCTTACTTTTCGGATGACCCGCCTCGTTTTCTTTCTCGGTAAAGGTTATGAGTCAGAGGAGATAGTAGTTACCTCTACATCATGAGCATGGCTTGTCTCCAAGTCGTCCTGAGAGGAATCAGCATCAATAAGTTGCATAAATAGAAGGCTAAGAGAGTCAAGTTCTACCTCCGCCTCATCCAACTGGAAAAGATCTTGTGATGCTTGTTTGCTGCGACGGCCTGTGCCACAAGATTTTGTTCCCCTTCCCCTTTTAGCCGGAGCGGTGGAGTCCGGCAATTTCTTCCTCCAAAAAGGAGAGTCGGCCTGGTTATGTATGAGCAGTAAGGTTAAAATGCTTGATATACAAGAGATGAATAAGCAAGATGAATCTTATTCAAGGCACTTACAGCTGGAGCCGGGTTAAGGGCGCAGAAAGGGTTCAGACCCGTTCTGCTGCAATTTTCCAATGACTTCCCAAGGAGTGACTTGACAATATCATTGATCTCCTTGTTAGTCAATTGTGTTGGGTTGAAGCGTTGCGGGTCTTTTGTATCACCTGCATATTGGCACATTAAACCGCTGCGCCGGCTCAATGGCAAGATCCTCCAGGCGACCCAGCAGCGAACTAGATCAATTCCGGTTAAACCATTGGCGAGCAAAGCCCGGACCTTTGAAAAAGTGGAGGCGTATAGACCGTGTTTTGCAGCGGTCAATCAACCTAGAAGTGGGGCCGCTGGTTGTGAGACGGTAGGGGCGGTAACCCACCAGAAGGTTATCTTCGGCTGGGGAAGTGTCCTTGCAATAGAACCAAGTGTAATTCCAATCTTTGGGGTGGCTTGGTAGGTCGGCTGATGGGAAAGTTACGTCTCTCCGCCTCTGAATAGAAACACCTCCAAGCTCAAGACTAAGCCCATCTGGCATCTCAGTCTGTCGGTTGATATAATAATAGTCTCTGAACAGATAAATAGAGGGTTCTTCCCCAAGGTATACTTCACAGAATACTTGAAAATTGCATATGTTGAAGACAGAACTGGGGTCGATATCTTGTGGGTGAAGATTGTAGAAATGCAGAAAGTGCCGGAAGAATTTTGAGCCAGGTGGTGAGAAGCCACGGAGTAGGTGGTCTATGAAAACTACAGCTTCAACCTCTTGGGGTTGAGGAGGGCATTCAGGGCCTGGAACCCGCCAGTGGATGACCTCTTTGGCAGATAAAACTCCCATGGTCACATAGTTAGTGAGGGCGTCCTCTATGATTCTCGAGGCGATCCAGTCACAAGTGGTGGGTGTTTTAGTCATAATGAGCTGAAAGCAATGAGCTCTGACCAAAAATAAGGATATGGTAAGCCGTCTAAATGATTGTGTGACGATTTAGTAAATGAGAAACTAGTTATAGTTAAAAGGTTGCATATTATAGACACTTAAAGGAATTCAGAGCCGCCTTAGCTACAAAGTGGACTGACTATCAGGTTATGAGAGTATGGCGGGTTAAGTTGTGAAGGTATGAACCGGCAACATGTTGGTGGGTTAAACAAGTCTTTGGATTTCTGGGCAGGTTGCAATTTCATGGTTAAGCCGGCCAGGTGCTGGCGGGTTACAAAGTCATTATTTCAGCCGCCCGAGTATTGAACGGTGGGTCAATTGTCTATAGATTCAAGGTAGTTGAAATTTATATATATATATATATATATATATATATATATTGGATTGAGCTACGTTTTCTAAAGCAAGATATGGGTGAACTATGACGAACTCTGTAAACTAGGGCATCCTAATGTGGATCTGAACGAAGGAAGGAGCCTTACCCGAGGATTTGAGTGAAGAGCGGAGGGGCACCACAGCTCTCTGGTCCGAACAGGGTGATGCAGCGGCCTCAACAGAGTGGTTGACAGAGTTCGGTAGCGGCGGTGGAGCTTCAGTGGCGACGAGCGGTGCGAGAAGGAAGAAGAAGAGGGGGTGATGGGGGTAAAGGTGATAAAGGGTACCCCATGCCTATTTATAAGGAAAAAAAGTGGAACAGTGAAATGGCATGCGCGGAAATCAAGGAGGCGTCAGGATTATCTTAACAAAGGAGGCGCCTCGATTCTCGGATAGCTAGTTAATGTGAAAAGATCCATTGTGATGTCATTGGTTTGTTCCGTATTTATTTTGTGTGACGTCATGGCGGGTTATAAGAATTCATTGGAAGTTAAGCGTGGAAAGGAATCAAGGAAGACTCGCCAACCAGAAGTAGTGAAGATTGACATGAACAAGTCCAAATCAATCTGGGGCCTAATATTGGGGATGTAACCCCGTGGTATGACCCGCCCAGGAGGGGCCGGGTTACAATATTGGTGACTCGATGTAGAAGGCTTCGATGGGCTTAAGAAGATGAAATATGAAGACTGGGGACGGCTTACAAGGCGGGCCTGTTAAAGGCCCAAGACCCAGAGCGGGAGCTGTAACCCGGAGATTGTGAGCCGCCTGATGGAGACTTGCCTAGCAAGGCAAGGCGATTTAGAACCTAAGTCAGTCACGTTGTGTGATCCGACTAGGACTCTTGTAAGCCAGGGCCTCGACCTGTGTATATAAAGGCGAGACCCTGTGGCAGGTTAACTCAAGTAACAACCAATCGATAGCTATGTCAAGCGATTCCGCTCCCTTGTAATCGATACACAGTCAATACGGTATAAGCAGGACGTAGGCTTTTACGTCGTTGTGAGGGGCCGAACCTGGGTAAACCTTGTGTTTGTCGTCCTGCTCAACCCCTTCAAGCTAACCTACGTCGTGGTGGCTCCACACCTAAGTCCTTTTGCGAGGGCATCTGCCGTGACAAAACCACGACAAAGGCCATGTCGAACCATTGGACGATCATCCAGACGGCCTGCAACAAATGGCATGGGATCGTCGAGGAGATCACGGCTCGCTCGAAAAGTGGCGCCAACGTCGAGGGTCAGGTATGTACAATTGCCGGCTCTTGCTTCTTTTCGACATTTCGTCACCGACACTTGTTCTTCAGCTACGCAGATGGTTCAGATGTTCACCATGTACCGCCAGGACAACAGCAACCAAGAGTTCAAGTTCCTCCACGTGTTCTCCTGGATCAAGAAGTGCGAGAAGTGGAGGGATGTCTGGCGCAACCTCGTCAAGGCCAAGGAGACGTACAAGCCGGACGCGCCCGCCCGGGGGGCGGGGGATGGGCGCCCTAACGGCAACAAAAGAGCCAAGACGGCGAAGGACGCCGCACCGGCTGCCGAGCGGCTACAATCGTCGATCGAGCAGTGCATCGCCAACACCAAGAACAACGCCGCCAAGAGGAAGGAGAAATCCGACGTGCGGTGGTCGGCGTTGATGACGAAGCAGGATGTGAAGCTCGACCTACTCCGGACAAACGTCACCGCGAAGAAGAGGAACATTGACGTGGCGTTCTTGATGGGAGCGGACATGTCGACGATGGACGAGCAGGTCAAGCCGTGGTACCTGGCGGAGCGTGGCCTCATCTTGAAACAGATGCTCTCGACGGCCGCGCCTACGCCCACGCCGACCCCAACACCGCCGCCGAGCCCGAGTGATAATACCATGACGACTCCCATCACAGAAGCCACAGCGATGCCGACCAGCCCGAGCCCAGAAGCCAGCCGACGCCGAGCACGCCTACGCCAGCCAGTCCCATGCCGGAGGAGCCTGTCGTTTGATGTATTCCTTTGTCTACGCGTCCTTCCTTTTGAACGTCGAACTTTCGAGTATGTTTGATCGCCGAACTGCGGCATGGTGATCTCCGAACTTTGTGGCAGATCGCCATTGATCGCCGAACTTGTGGCCTTTTTTGGCAGCGGGAAAAGACAAGTTTGAATTTATGTGCATCTTGGGGCCGAAACCTGAGGGCGCGGCTGGGAACTAGATCGCCCCTAGGGCGAAAAAGCCGCCGGCGCATGGGCCAAAACGCAATCGCCGGGTGCGCTGGGGGCCGAACGAGTGAGATGCTCTCAATACCATATATGCATGCTATATAGCGGTCGATTGGTGGAGATCAAATAATAGTAGATGCAGAATTTTTTCGGTCTACTTTTCATGGATGTAATGCCTATGTACATGATCATTGCCATGAATAACATCATAACTATGCGCTTTCCTATCTATTGTCCAACAGTAATTTGTTCACTCACCGTATGCTATGTTTCAAGAGAGAAGCCTCTAGTGAAAACTATGGCCCCCGGTTCTACTTTTATCATATTACAAAAATCAAAAATATCTTGCTGCAATTTATTATCGTTTATTTTGTATTGCAATTTATCTATCTACCATTACTAGATTTAATACCTGCAAACGAGTTCAAGGGGATTGACAACCCTCTTGCCCGTGTTGGGTGCAAGTATTTGCTCTTGTGTGTGCAGGTGCTATTCACTAGGCTTGGTGTGATTCTTCTATTGGTTCAATAACTTTGGTTCTCAGTAAGAGGAATACTTATCAGCTACTATATTGCTTCACCCTTCCTCTTCGGGAAAAATCCCACCGCAATTCACAAGTAGCATTTGATGGCCTACTCCCGAAACCGTCCAGGAAGGGGGTCTTCAGAGGGGCCAGACAAATGTTATGGGTGGTGGCTGATGTCTTCAGCAAAAGGAGAGACCGGCACCTGTCATGCTCAGGATTGCTAGATGATGCCTCTGGAGATATGTTGTTGTGGTTTTAGATAATGTGTGTAGTTTGTATTAAGCTTTTCTCAAAAAGCTTCAATGCATGGTCGTGTGGTTCTGTAATAAGGTTTAGGTTTTGCTCAGTAGATGTCTCTTGTTTTTAGAGAGTGCACGTTAACCCCTCATGTGACACTGAGACTTATGTCTTAACAGCAATTTGATGGATGCTTGTGTAATCATTTTTTAGAAAAATGAAAATTAGGGGGTGAACCCTATTTTCAAAATAATAATACTCGTGTATATCGACAAACCGCTTACAAGCGGCCTATGAACTAATTACATTTTGTAAAAGTTCCCTTTGTCAATGCGAATTTGACAAGATTTGTGCACTTCTTTCTTTTGCGGACTTTACATATACTGCACAACACTGCAACACTAGAGTACCCATAAGCAACAATCCTCCATTAACAAAACAATTGTGCTGATCTCTCTCGCCTCACTTTGCTCCATTTGCTTCGAAACTCTGGTCGGCGATGTGCACCGACGGCTGGGTCCTCCTGAACCTAAGCCCGTTCACCATGGGCTTGGCCTTCTCGGTGAGCTTCATGATGGCCAAGAAGAGCACCCTGTACAATATGACCATCCCGAACAGGACCGCGAGGTCGACCCACTTGTTGTACCCCATCTCCACCTGCCAGTACTCCCTGAGGATGTCGTCGCCCGTGATGGTGGTGGCGCCGCCGGCCTGGTTGTTTGGGAAGGTGAGGCCGAGGAACTCATTCTTGTAGAACCCCTGGTTGGCATACTTGTGGAAGGCGACGTAGTACATGGGGTACCTCCACACCGGCTTGGGAAGGTCGTGGGGCAGACGGAAGAAGCCGCCGTTGAGCATCATGACGCCCTGGATGCCAGCGCCGGTGATGATGCCCATGAGGAAGTCCGGTACGGCGCTAGCAACGATCATCATCAGGCCCTCCACCAGCATCATGGTCATGAAGAGCACCAGCGCGAAGTAGGCAAAGTGGTCGAAGCTCCTCTGCAGGCCGACCAGGTAGTAGGCCATCGCACCCGGCACCAGGGAAATAAGGAGCAGGTACGGTGTCGCCGACACTGTGTTGGCGATTACGAACGACGACACCCCGTAGTGCCCGTTCAACCTCTCCCTTCCAAATATCTGCATTGCGCATACCAAAAGCACATCAAATCAATGTATCATGAGACGTGAGAAGAGATGGAACTCGATCCGAAACTTCACCTTCATGTCCTCGACGAAAGATGGGAAGCCTCCGATGGCCATGAAGGTGAGGAAGGCGCCGACGAACATGAGCATGGAGCCACGAGCCTACATGCAGAGTTGTCAATCACACGGTCAACGCAACAGTGATCAATGGCGGTGGTAACTACAACGAGAGACTTCTTGCTACACACCTGTATGGATCCGTAGCTATGGCCGATGTCATAGAAGATGGTGCCGCAGCAGAGGCAGAGGGCGATGTAGATAGCGAAGCGGAGCCAGTAGTAGCCGAGGTCCCTGTACATGTTGATGAAGGATCTCTTGGTTAGAACGAAGGACTGCATCAGGAAGCTCGGCTGCTGCCCTTCCATCTTCACCACCTCCCCTCCCTGAAACCACACGACAAACCGCATACACGCTTATAATTAGCAAAATTCAGCACTCCAATTGAAAGTTTCAGAATGTAGGTGGAGTCCGGGCTACTCACAGTGCCGCGTATGTCGGCGATCTGCCGCGTCACCTTGTCCATGTGCGCGGAGGATTTGTAGGAAGCCACCAGCGCGTCGATGTTCTCGACAGTGGTCATCTTCTTCCCGCCGAGGCCTTCCTCGATGTCCTGAAGAATCAATTAATGGAGTGTATGGTTAGGAATACTATTCACCAGGAATATTTCAGATATGATAATTAAGGTCCTTATTGATTGAACCGATGTGGTCACGTTGTCGAAGTCCTTGTTTACGGTCCTCAGAAAGTGGTCGGACGGGTTCATCAGTGACGGGCAAGGAAACCCGCTCAGAGCAAAGAACTGCAACAAACAAACAAGCAAAGAAATTAGGTAACACATTTCAGTGGCTTCAAGAGTTTCTTCTGTACTTTGACTGTAGTAATCTAAGTCCAGCAAGTGAGGAAGATAGGAATAGATGGCATGTCTGAAATTTCACATAATCATTAGCAATACCATTTTCTTCAGTTATCTACCTACGGACCGACCGACCAAAACACATTTTTCTCCTCCGTGACCGTCACATCGTCATTTAGGAAAACACGCGTGTTTGTCAAACCATGTGGTCAATTTATTCACCCCACAAAATTACTCTCACCAAATAGTTCATCAATACACCGATTAATTTGTTGTATCTTTTTTTGTTCCGGGGAATTAATTTGTTGTATCAGAAGACTTGCTTCGCACGGTGGATTACCAAATACGAATAGTACATGATCTCTCCACAGTTGTCTACAGCTGAACCGAGCTTTCAGCCTCAGCTGTCACCACTGAAAAAACTGTCCAGAATACAAGCACGTCTTTGCCACTGTGCTATGAACGCGATGCCGCAGTTGAGTTAGACGGCATGATCGATCAATGCATGCTGCCCTGCCAAAACGAATGTTCCCAGTGCATGGCGCAGTCCATATGTGCCCCGGCGGTTTCGATCGATCTTGTGCAGTGGTCTTCAGTCGGCGTAGCAGTGTTCCTAGTCGCTACCAGTGTTCCACCGCCGTAGAGGTGCCACTGTAAATGTATATGCACAGTTCCTCCATATACGGAGGGAGTACATAATTACTGTCGCCGTACGGTGTGGCAAAAAAAAAAACTACTCCTACTTCTTTCTATTGTGGATGGATAGCTAAGTTAAATGACACCAGAACGGTAAGTACTAAATCAGCGATAAGTAATATGAATTAGATGGAGTAGCAAATAGCATGCTTTCTGTGACCAAATGACTAACATCTCATTATCTACTTTTTGCATTATGGTGTACGTCTGGTGCTCAGGTTTTTGTTATGTGCCCTCTCACAGTGCTAGGTTTAACCCATAGTTACCTACACGTATCTAGCCCCTATACGGAGCCATATATATTATGGCTAAGATAAATCCATATATGAAGTCGGGTCACACCAAGTAATTTTTATTTGCGGGAAGAATCCGTTTAAATTTTGTTGAAACCTAGTTGCTCTTAGGGGGAAATTAGAATTCAATATATTACGGACTTAAAAAGGACGGTCGACACTTATAAATAAATAGGATGCAAGTTTGCTTCTCCATGGGAAAAAAATATGTGATTTCGCCAACCCGAGCGTGCGGCGGCAACTTCGGTAGGATCTCTCCTTAGATATGATTTGTGGGATCAATGTTTTTCCAATAATACAATACATGGTTAAAAGATCTCAAAAAATATTTTTTAGATGAAAAATCTCAGAAAACTTTTATTTAGATGAAAAATCTATTAAAAAAAACTGTAACAAACGAACCACAATAAATTGCCGCTTCACATTCGACCCACACTTAGAGAACCAAAAAAGAAAAAAAGAAGAGCAATGAATCGTGTACCCAAGTACCCAACCAAAGCTGACGAAGCTTTTTATTATTACTATTACTTACAGAAGAAGCTTTTTATTATTATTACTTCTCTAGATTTAGATGAAAATTTTGGCTGAAATGTTTTGGACTTGCAGATATACCCCCATATTGGTATGTGCTAAAAAATCAGTATATATGTTTTATAAATTGATCATATGATCTCACCAAAGATCCAAGCCTAAACATCAAATTATTTTTATTACCACCAGTGTGAAACTGTGAATACGCTTACTAGTTACTAGGGTTGCGATCATGTCCAAAGTCCAAACACGTACATACGATAGCAACAGCATCATGCAACAATCAACAGCACTGTGCACGTATTCGTACGTACGCACGCATACAACAGTATGTACAGACGTACCTGGTTGGTCTCGGCGGCGGGACCGAAGAAGACTGTCTTGCCGTAGGCGAGGAGGCAGAGCCCGTGGAAGAGGCCGTAGACCTCGGTGCTGGGCTGGTGCACGGCGGCGACGACGGTCATGCCCTCCCGGCGCGCGAGCCTGGCGATCCGGCTGACGACGTGGAAGGAGGCGGCGCTGTCGAGGCCGCTGGTGGGCTCGTCGAGGAACAGCAGCGCCGGCCGGGTGAGGATCTCCATGCAGATGCTGACCCGGCGCCGCTGGCCGCCGCTGATCCCCTTGTGCATCCACCCGCCGATGCGCGTGTCCGCCGCGCCCTCCAGCCCCATCTCCCGCAGCGTCTCCTCCGCCCTCTCCCGCTTCGCCGCCGCCGACATGCCGCTCGGCAGCTGCAGCGACGCCGAGTAGCGTACCGCCTCCCGCACCGTCAGCGTCGTCATCAGCACGTCGTCCTGCGTCACGTACGCCTGCAACACGCAAAGGATGCGTTGATTAACTAAAATAATTGATAGAGTACGTTCGTTCACGATCAACCCGAATGAAAATGAGATTCTCCGAATTGAAATAGCCCATCCATGCATGCACTAGGCTTACCGAAGTTCCGTACGATAACTTCTGCCTCCGGCCATTGATCAAGATGTCTCCCTTCTGGCTGACACCAGAGCCTAGCCTTCCTGTAATTTTGTACCACGGAAGCTCGTCGGAATTAATTCTTTAATCTTCTCACCACAAAAATTATAATATTCTGGCTGGCTGTCTGACTAGCGAAGGCCAGCCCGCATACGATTATCGTATAGGAGTTGTATTATTCACGAGCATGTATACGGCTGTACCAACCTGCTAGAGCGTCCAGAAGGGTGGATTTGCCGCAGCCGGAGGGCCCCATGATGGCGAGGACCTCGCCGGGGCGCGCATAACCGTTGAGGCCGCGCAGGATGGGGACGCGGCCGGCCTTGCCGCCGGCCGCCGACACCCACAGGTCCTCCCAGGAGAGCACGACGCCCTGGTCAACCCGGCGCAACGACGTCTCGCGAACCACGGCGGGCACGGCGCCGGCGCCGTTCTCCACGCTGATCTCGAGCGACGAGGAGGTCCGCGACCGCGGCAGGGTCACCGGCATCGGAGCGAACGGCGGCGGCGGGAACGAGCTCCCGCTGCCGAAAGGGAAGCCGTCGGTGCTGCGCAGGGAGCCGCCGAGGACGTCGGAGGCCGTGTCGGACGGGCCCTCGCCGTCTGCGGCGTGGCCGGGACGGCTCTGCTCCCGCGGCGGGCTCGGCCTCCACCTCGGCACGGCGGGCAGCAGCTGCTCGGACGCCATATAGGGATGCTTAGCCGGCTCGATCGTCGGAGACGTGCGGGGAAGCTAGCAATCAGCTGGGTGGTGGTATGGATTTCTTCTTTTGCTCGTGATGACTATGCAGAATGGTGGTATGGGCTGAGAGCCCGAGACTGCTTAAATAGAGGGAAGATGAGGTGGTTGAGTGCAGGATTTATATTAATCCTAATTCAAATCACAACTTGGTTTAGATTAACTTTTTCTCGAATGCCTTTTTGAACGCAGGAGCAGGTCAAGAGGGGGAACGGGGGTGCCTAGTTCCTTCTGCATGTATACGTACGTGCGTGTGGGCTTCAACTTCCTTTTTCTATGACAAGGTCCAATGTTTTGCAGACAAATACTAATATTGTCGTGACAAGTACGAGGCAGACAAATACTAATATTGTCCAATTTTACTGCCGAAGCAGTGGTTCTGCTGTACTAAAATGATTACGTTTGTGTGCTTTCATTGCTTGGTACGAGGTTCTCCAGAGCAAATTATTACTGTGCTTCCTTCGGGTTACGCTACACCTCAAAATGCACATTTAAAGAAATTTCGTACCAACAGCAAATTCCACCATAGTTGCCGACGTCCTCACCCAATAGATGACTCACCCTCCGGCCCCATGGTACGATTCGCCGAGGACACCCTAATCCTAGCTAGAGCAACACCACAAACCGTGATATCTCTGAATTTTTTTGATGACTTTGCCAATGCCACTGGACTCCACATTAATTTCAAGAAACTACTATGTATCTTTCCCGACCAAACGTGAATTCCCCTCCCCTCTACCTGCCACTCTGCCGGCTGGTGGCAGGGAGGGAAACACTGGTGCCTCGGCTTTAGCTAGTATAGTCCAGTATAGTTTAGGTTAGACTTTTTAGCCTTTGCAGCGGTGGCGCTTCATCTTCGAATTCGTCTTCTCAGCTTTGATCCTCCTCGAATCTATCCCTCGGGATGGAGTTGGCGAAGTTGCAATGTAGATTCTTGTCATCTCCTTGGGATGACGAGGTTAGGGTTTATCGTCATGCATGTGCAGTGGCGAGATCTAGTGTCAACCGCATTTGATCGATTCAAGGGCTCAACAATGACAATTGTGGCTATAGGGCGCTGGTCCGTAGGGGCACATAAACAGAGACTTCCTGACTCTTATTGAAAAGTCAGTCCAGCTCCGGCATGGGAGGGATGACTGTCGGTGTCAAAACCGGCAGATCTCGGGTAGGGGGTCCCAAGCTGCGTGTCTTAGGATCGATGGTAACATGGACACGGGATTTTACCCAGCTTTGGGCTCTCTCGAAGAAATAATACCCTACATGCTGCTTTTGATTGTATTCGATGCATACGATTACAACGTTGATCTACCTCGAGATCATATGTTGTGATCTAAACCATGGAGGTACGATGAGTAATGTCATGATGCTCTATCGACTAGCCTGGCCTCGGCTTATATAATGTACCAGAGGCCTAGGATAATAAGAGTCCTAGTCGAATACGCCGGTGAAGAGGAGTCCTTGTCTTGATCACCAAGTATTATGGAATCTTCCTCGTGTACACATCGGCTGTCCGAACTGGTCCATGAGCAAACGACCATGGGGGTCATCGGCCCAATCCAACTGATTGGAAGACGACGTGGTGAGTACCCCCTAGTCCAGGACACCGTCAGTAGCCCCCTGAACCGGTCTTCAAGTTGGGGACGCTCCTCGATTCTTCCGAATTATTCTTCATCTTCGGTCGTCGGTCTTGAAAACTGGTTCAACAAATCATCTCATCTTTAATCTTGAGGATCGCCAAAGTGAATCCGAAGAGTTTACACGTCGGGTATCCGAGGAGCCCCTTTAAGTTCTCGGCCTTTATCAATGCCTTGTTATTATTTTTTACGCCACGCCTTGGGTTTGAAGTTGTTCCCGTGCGGCGGTATCCTCTTGCATCCGAGCTCCAACGCCGGACTGCATTCGAGATATTTTTTGCAGCCGAGCACCAACGCCGGATTATATCCGAGCTCCAATGCCGGACTATATCCGAGGTGTCATAGATCACCTTGGCTTGAAAAAGTTTGAAGGAGGTTATCCGAGTTTAACGCTGAAAAGTTCTCTATGGAACAAGCCATTCGAATCCGAGCTTTATGTTGGACTACTTCCGAGCTCCAACGATGGTCAGCGTTTGAGGTGTCGTAAACTACCTCGGTCTTTTAAAAGATTGAACAAATTCAGTCGAGCTTAATGCCGGAAATGCCCTTTATGGAGCCAACCACGGGCGCCCGAGCTTTATGTCGGACTGCTTCCGAGGTGGTGCACCACCCCGACCGCGGGCTGATTTTTTTGTGAATATTTTTGATTGGTGTAATTTATTCTCTGCCGAGATATATAGCCAGTATATGTATATCCAGTAGCCCTAAAGGTGTGTGTCGGTCTAAAACCCAAGATGCACCTGAAGGAAAACATAAAACTGTTGATCCTAGTAGCCCCTGAGACTCAGGTCGATTTGCAAAATCGGCCTGAGAATCAACTCCTAGCACGGCAGCATACGTAGGAATAGAAACGCAGTGTAATATATTAGAAATAAAGATCAGTGGACAGACCCCTGAGAAAGGGTTGTGAGAATTCGCCGTGATATATTAGCTTGATGCCGGATAAGTCCCAGATGGTACTTACTGTTGTACGAAGACGCGCTTGCCCATAGTTCGGTCATGTCGAACACTGAGCACTTTGAATTCTCTGCATTGAATAAGCAACGCAGTAGCCCCCAAGACACTGGTCGGGTGGCAACACCATATCAGGGGATCGATGTGCCCCTTTAATATTTATAGATAATGAGCGCGAAGCCCAGTAGCCCTCGAGCCTTAATGTGGGCACTGGTGACCAAATTAAGGATCAATATCGGTTTGACAGAAAATTTTGTTGTGTTTAACACAAACTTCTCGGAAAGAGAATAAAGATCTCTTAAAGGAGTTTAGAGCATGTCGAAATCCGAGCTCGCCAAGGTAGGCCCCAAGGGATTTAAAAGATGGATTGCAGTAAATGGATTTTACTCGCAATTTTTATGTGTAATGATTCTCTACATCCAAGTACTTTACATCATGAATGCTCGGATCCGCATTGTACAACACCTTGTTGACCGACCATCGGCTTCAACCTCCTCGGCCAGTGGCCGGGGAGTATTTGTCCTACTTTATAAAGCCTTTACAAGGGCAAATGTTTATGACAAACAAGGCAATCCGGCCATATGGTTTTATAAACAAAGGTATGCTGAGAGAATGTTATATTGCTATTTAATGTAAGAAACATCTTCCAAAGAAAAATAATCCCGCTATCAGTTCCTTTATTTGGGTTGTCATGCCGACCATGATCATGAAACCTCAACTCCGATCGATGCAGGAGAAAAATATTGAGGATTTAGTTCGGGGTAAGTTCCCGATCTTTGTGGCTTTTAATGGATCAAAAATTTCACTTCCGTCGTTGCCGACCAATTATATTCTTTAAGATGGCTAGCTTTCGGTTTCTCCCAGTCTGAGGTACTAACACGGATGACCCAGAAGTAACAATCACAGAGGTGCTTCTTTTACCTCCTAGCCGAACAATCGAGAACGTAGGGGTAATCACAGGAGCCAGGCAACCCAGCTTGACCGAAATCTTAAGTCAAATTGATGCATATTTATGGTGTTATAACGATGATTACGGAAGGCGGCCCTTGTATATTAAATACAAATGCCGATGATATGTTTATTTAACTCCGTTGCGACCGTTTATCAGTTGAAAGTGGCCCATCGTCGGCTTCCACCCCCTTATAGATGCTACGCAGGATGTTTCCGCAATAACAAACAACCCTTAGCTGACGTCTCGGTGCCTGAAGGCGGTTGTGTTAGCAGAACTGAGGCAATCAGATATGCGGGCTTTATAACTTTCACTTAGTCATAGGAGCTTAAAGTTGGGAGGCCAGCTATTAGCCCCTGGTTAGTGTTCGGCGACAGCCGAGGTCAAGCCGTAAACACTTCAGCCAATGTTATGAATGGCCCGTTATTTAACACAGTCATCGGATCGCTGACCAGTTTACGCTTATTGTGACAGTCAGTTTTCGGCTTTCTCCACTGAGGTGCTAAACCATGGGAGCTGGAAGCACAATCGCAGTGGTTCTCCCTTTGCACACCTAGCCGAACAAAGCGTAACGTAGGAGGCAAGCACAGGAGCGGGCAACCCAACTATTGAACAAAGACACAATTCGAAACCGGTGCATATATAGCAATAATCGAGAATGTTTTTGCAGAATCTCAAAAGGTGTCCGGCGTTGCACTACGAGACTTATGCTGGAAACACACCAATAGTTTAAAAGTGCCATAGGCTCGAAAAGCCAAAAACTTATGTAAAAGCTTGACGTCCGGACTAAACCGAGATTTTGGTGCCAATCCGGAAATTGGTCTTTTTTAAAAAAAAGTGTGCTTCTATCGTGCTTTAACATGACACATCCGATCTCAAGACTTCAAGTGGGTCAGCCTACGGCTTCAAGCTCCTTATCCCGAAGGCGGAGTGCTTCTTCGAGGCCAGTTTAGCAAACTAAACTCGAGCGGCTTTAGAGAGAAGCTAGGCTATCCGGGTATTGACCATACACTCGAGTCGAAAAAGGAGCGGTAGAAAAAGACTTTGCAACGACCAAGAAGAAAACACATTATTATAGAACGGGTAAGGGGAGTTTCTTTTTAACGAACAACGTATGTGAGCATGGTCGAACCGAACACAAGTTAAAAATTTAAAACTTTGAGCATGAAAGCGACTTAGCTGGTTAATGTGTTCGGCATTGATGACGCGGTCCGAGCTTGATGCGGGACAAGGTTCCATTCCCCAAGCCGGTCCCGAGGTAGCGGAGCGAAGAGCTCGGCACTCCGAAGTGGTGACATAGCACGGCCAATGCAGGCCGACAGAGTGACGCCGAAGTCCCCGGCGTGGGTTAATGAAGTGTTGACAAAGCCCCCTCGTCCAGTCGAGGTGACGTGGTATGTTAGTACGCCGAGGTGACAACACTGCCCGACCCGAATCATTTACCTGTGCAAAAAAATAGTGCAAAACGGAGATAATAGTAATAATAATAGATTAAAAAAATTGTTGCATAGTAAGTAATTTATGCAAAGTGAGTAATAAAAGAAATATGGCCTGTGCGCCGAACGCTCGATGAGGTAGAGCTCTCTCAGCGATGCCGAAGTCCCCGAGGCAACCGAACACGTCGGTATGGCAACACGACCAACAAGGTGATCACGCGAGATGATTTTTGCCGATTGGGACGACGGCGTCGGCTTGCCGAAGAGACCACATGACGTAGTCGAAGTCCATTACCTGCACATCTAAAATAGTGCAGGCCAACAATAATAATATAAATATATAAAAATCCTTGCTATATTAATTTACGCAAGATAATTTATTTAAAAATATGTGGGCTGGCGCCGAAGTCAATGCCGATGCAGGGCGTCGTCGTGATGCGGTAAAGGCGTGGCAAAGCCTGAATTCACATGTCGGTCCGAGTTCCGGATGCAGCGTTCGCCGAACTATGACGAAAACTGACCGAGCCACCACGCGACTGTCGCTAATACGGCTGCCATTTCGTAGACCTGTGTACAGATGATGGAACAAACCAGAATAATAATTCCTTAAGAAAAATAAACCCAAATAAGCAAAAATTACTAGGATTAATAGCACCTGATTTATTTGTTGTAGCAGTCCGAAGAAAAGTGACTTCCAAAATTGGGACTCGATCCGCACACCCATTGCCTAATGAGCGGTCAAGCGACGGCATGGCGATGCTGGTAAAGGTTGGCTCGCCGAGGCAAAGCCCCCGGTCCAGCTAACGTGACGAAGCTGGTCGGCTGACGACGCCGAAGTCTTCGGAGTAGATTGATGAAGGGATGGCGAAGCCCCGGCCCAGACGAGGCGACGGAGCATGTCGGTAAGGAGAAGTTGCAGCTGCCATGTCGCTGAGGTATTGAAGTAGTTCGGCGTGATGGACGTCGGCTCGAAGAAGCAACGATGCGGCCATGCCGATGCAGGTCATAACTCGTGACGTGGTCAATGCCGGCTTGATGAAGTGACCGTGCAGCGATGCTGATGTGCCCTCTCCGTGTAATCCGTGGGGCGGTGAGGTTGGTGATGATTTATCCTTCGCGATGCTGAACTCTTGTTCGGCTTGCCGAGATGATGATCCGAAGAAGTTGAGTTCGGCTCAACAAAGCAACAACGTGTCTAGCGCAGGTCGGCAGCCGTGGACAAACGTTGTCAGGCTGGTTTGACACCGGCGCGATGATGAAGATCATATTGAAAAAGACTTTAAAATTAGTGGGATGTGTTTGGAAACAAAACACAATACCCCATACAAAACTTCCTTCAAAAAGGATGTCTGAAATCCCGTTCATAAAAAAGATGAACTCGGGTCGGATTCGTTCTCACGCAGAAAACAGATCTGAAAAGTGATGCACTAATCGGAAGGTTCCGGAGTTTGGACGGTCGGATCGAGCTGATATTTTGAGGGGTGGTAGATATAGGAATTCCGCAGCCGATCAACGGTTGGATCTGCAAAAGGACGTCCGAGCTAGGTGTTGGACACCACGCTCCAAACTCGTCTAGATTCCCGTCCAGATTCGACGGGGCTCCGATATATTGGAGACCGGCGGAGATTGCTCCATCGGAACGCGACGAAATTTTACAGTGTTGTTGTAGACTCAATTCCGCACAATTCCACCGAAGGAATCGTCAAAGTGATGCTCGAGGAGGTGGTGGTAACGGATACAAGTTCGCTATTCGAAAAAACAGCACGGTCGCCCGAGGACAATGTTGACGTTGAGCCCCCGAGCTCCATGGATGATTCCTCCATGATCTTGATAGAGATCAGAGTTAATGTTGATGAAGGCCCTCGTCTGAACATGATGATTGGAGGTAGGGCACAGTCCTCGGTCAAGCCAAGGTGACCAGTCGAGGCGGCGACGACGACGCCGACGTCGCAGTTGATCTACAGGCGAGCCATTGATCCTTTTGCCGACCACACAGCGAAACTCTCAATGAAAGCACCATTCTCGGTGTCAAAACCGGCAGATCTCGGGTAGGGGGTCCCAAGCTGCGTGTCTTACGATTGATGGTAACATGGACACGGGATTTTACCCAGCTTCGGGTTCTCTCGAACAGATAATAGCCTACATGATGTTTTTGATTGTATTCGATGCGTACGATTGCAGAGTTGATCTACCTCGAGATCATATGTTATGATCTAAACCCTAGAGGTATGATGAGTAATGTCATGATGCTCTATCGACTAGCCTGGCCTCGTCTTATATAATGTACCAGAGGCCTAGGATAACAAGAGTCCTAGTCGAATACGCCGGTGGAGAGGAGTCCTTGTCTTGATCACCAAGTCTTGTGAAATCTTCCTCGTGTATACATCGGCTGTCCGAACTGGCCCATGAGCAAACGGCCATGGTGGTCCTCGGCCCAATCCAACTGATCGGGAGACGACGTGGTGAGTACCCCCTAGTCTAGGACACCGTCAATGACATTGACACGCCGGCAGCTCATTCTGGCATTAGTAGTTATCGTTCGGTTGTCTAGCAACATTGATATAATTTTTATTATGTTTGGGTTTGCTTTGTGCTTTTGGTGAATTTTTATAATAGTCTCGGGTTTTCACAAAAAGATATAATTCAAAAACTACTTTCTACCGCAACAACTTTTCATAGGACTGCTAGCAAATGGCCATGGCATTGTCATTGCCTCTTCCCCAAACATTCCTAAGCTTACCTCAATCCCCAACTAGTCTATAGTAGACTTTCAACCACCTGCCAAAATTTCCTCTTCGACTGGCGAGCTCTTCTTCTCAACAAAGGGGGTTGGCTTGTCATCCCCTCCGCGGTTTTGGATAGCCCCTACTTATTTCATGGGCTCCTTCGTTGAAAAATCTTGCTCCAATAGACCCCTTACTCCACACACAAAATCATGATCGCAGAAAAATACCTCAACTCCCCTTTGTAGAGGGCGTTGATTTATAATCACATCCACATTGGTGGACATCAATTGACACTGACTTACGCCTCGGGCTCGGCTTGATGTTCGACGCCGCCCTCCACCATCGGCGCCCACTTGGTCATGCGCCTTCTTGGCTCGACGTTCACCCGCGGATGCTCCGTCATGCCTCCTCACCATCCAACGCCCCTCGTGCCTCCCCACCGTCCACGCCGCTTGCGGCTCCGACACTCACCGGATCGTTGATGTAGACACACTGCCCGCACGCCCGCGCTTCCCCAACTCCCCATTCAGACATGCCCGCAAGCACGGTGCACAATGCCTCATCTACCCGTGCCTCCCCGGGTCCCCGGTCGGCGCCGCTGCTCTGTGGTGCTTCCCCGTCTACCCATTGGTTTACGCTGCCGCCACTACCGGGTCAAAGAGTTACGCCTGGGGCCGCGCACCGGAAAGAGAGACAGAGGGGGGGGGGTAAAAATAAATAACAAGTGGCCACTAACAGGTGTAGCCCATTTGTTAGATTTGGGTGTTAGGGATGGATTTATTGGCGTTGTCCAAAATTAGCACAGATGAAAACCTCAAATAGTTTATTGGTCAAACGGAAATTGCTAATGGAGCTCGAGCTCCATAGAGCACAAAATTTGAAAAATTCAGCAATCAAATTTTAGCTTTCAAAAAATCCTAAAAAAAATACACACATACATATGGATGTATACTGCTTGTATGTGAAGTTTTATGGTGAAATGTATTTTTAGGCGAGTTACACACAAAAAATACACACATACAACCGGAAAGGAAGGACCGTGACAGCGGGCCGGCAAACTTCCCTTTACCTTCGTTTTGGGTTGGATATAGGGCGTTGTTGGGGTTTACCAGCAAGATAGTGGCCTCTACCAAAAAATAAAATCAAGCTGATAGTCGTTGACCACTACGTACTACTCAACGTCACAACATGGGTCGTTAGCGGATAACAGTACGATTCTCGATTGTTTCTGTGCAGCCAAGGGGCGTGAAGTTACTACTTTTTAATTCTTTCCTCTGTGATTTTGAGAATGATGACTTGTCAAAACATAAATGTAAGAGTGATGAACTCAATCTGTAAGGCCTAGTTTGGCAACACAGTTTTTGCAAAACCATAGTATTACAAAACCTCGGTATTTTAATGTGTGGGCAATAAATACTTTAGTTTCTAAAAACCGTAGTTTTTCTTAGTTTTGGTAAAACTGTGGAGGCGTTTCGCAAATGGCAGTTTTATTAAGTTTCTCTGAATTTGAACAATTGTTCTGTCATTGCATGGATAATCTTGACGATACCTACAGCCGAACCTAACTCAGCTGCACCCACGGCCCGATCAACTCGTGCTAACGGCTGCCGTATGCATGTTAGGCATGAGCACGTTCTTTGTAGATGCTAGGATACATAGTCGAGTTATCTCTTGTGATCCATCAAAGATGGAGCGTTGTGACAGGCACTGAAGGTGCAGCTCGTGCGTCTAGAAGTGATCAGAAGCTACACACCCCTGTAAGAATCATCTCCGCGTGCACATGTTTCCCCGGTGCTAAGTCATCCGTACGTGTACGCACACCTCTGGCCAGATAGATCTATTGACTAGCAAGTATGGGTCATAAGATGATGGACTCAGAGAGACCAATGAGCCAGCGTTTCTCAGTTTTTTTAAAAAAGACCCGACCTCTTTTTCAAATACTACAAAAATACCACAGTTTTAGAGATACTATGGTTTGTTAGGCTGCAGTGTTTTTTTTATCCAAACACCTCAAAGTATTTAATACTGAAGTTTTCTCAAAAACCATAGTATTCCTAGAAAACTTCAAAAATACTTAGCTCCCAAACGCACCCTAAGCGTCCGCGGAGGATTAATTTTGGCTACATCAAAATAAATGCAAGGGTAATTAACCCAGCCCTTACGCTGTCTGCGAAGGATTAATTTTGGTTACATGTTGTGCCAACAACTCAATTACTCTATGCGCTCCCGCGATTAAAAGAACAAGTATCGTCAACCTGATATTAGTTTTGCACCAAAATATGCATTATATACGGCAATTATTGTTTTTGGCTTCCATACCCCAATTTTAGAGTACCCCCCAACACACACACGCACACACACACCTCCCATCTCTTTCTCCATCATCTCGTTCTCCCTCCTCTCCTATGGCCGCCTCGCCACCGACTGCCCATATTTTGGCACCGCCAATCACTCTTTCTCTTCTGACATCCGCCATCATGATTTGGTCATCCACCGTTGATGGCGGCCGCTAGCGTCAAAACGGAGTGTCGACTCGCTAATAAGCTATCAACTAGGACTGTTGGGTCCTCACTCATGCCCAACACCACTAGCCAAGTCCATTGTATTTATCGTATTTCCTTCACCTCACTAACATTGTTGGCCCCTCTTCACTTTCCCCTCGCAGTCGTCCCGGCAAATCTGGGCATCCGTCATCGGCCTTGAGGCTAGAGTTCACCACAATAACATGCTCCTCTAAACCTAGGGGGCGCCAGTACATGTTATCTATCTTGCATCGATGAGTCCCCATCCGTACCATTCCCCAGTGTCATCATGCTTGGAGTAGCTTTGCCACTCGTCGTCACCTCGTCAATCTATTGGCATGCTATTCTTACTTGTCGCTATCCCCCTCTCCTACATCCTCCTCTACTCATCTTCTCCGTAGTGGCGACATCGAACATTCCACCCCGTGAGATAGCGGCAATTCGGTTCTCGGGTTCCATGATAATATTTATTTGCCTATTAAAAGTTGTAAGACCATTTCCATTGGTACATATGTAGACATGTTCTACATATATGCAATATTTTGTAAGATAATATGTTAATCTGTTTGCTACACAAAAAGGACAACATATTTGTACGTGCATACTACACATTTATGTGCATGTGCAGTTTTTTTAAATGATCTTAAAATATATATAGTATTTCGCATGCTTTTCCTCAAAGAAAATAGCCCCATTTAGCCCAGGCTCCATCATTTCTTTCTTTTTTCCGGCTCGGGAAGCCATATAAGGAACGTTAGTCAAATATTTTTTACATTTCATGTGTCAATATGTACACAGCTCAACGAATACGTGGCCCTCGATCGTCCTCTCCAAAAGTCCCTGTAGTTTGAACACCATATGCATGTACCATTCTGATGTACGTATACACACATCAACTCCGAAACAACGAGAGGTCCATCAAGTTTTAAGGACGGATAGCTGCGTCCATCTGCACGCCCGTCCGTACCACACGCGTATGCGTGCACCTTTCGAGCTCTACAGGCCAGCACCATGCTGCCGCCATGCATTGCACCATTGCATTTTTCGGCCGCCCAACTTGCCCCTAATAATCAACATCGGATATGCTTGTTAGTTCGATCATATACAGCGAGGAGTGGCCGCTGGCTGCTGGTAGTGCGTTCCGTTTAGTAGTAGTTTATCTCTCGCGCGAGATTCACGGATCGATGGTCGTGCGGTCACGTCAAAAATAAACCTGCGACTACGTATGTAACTTCGTACCTGGTCTGGTCTTCCGTCCAACTAGTTCGTCGGATTGACTTCCTTCTTTTTTTGCGTGGGGGATTGCTTCTTATTTGATCAGGTTAATTAACTAACACCTCTGATTGGTCCCAGATTATATTACTGCGACTTGAGCATGTAGCCGTCGATTATGTATACACGCGTTTGAATTTTTGGCTACTGGCCCGGCTGCATCTGCACCATGATTTTTTTTAAACACAGTACAGACGCAAGCGCTCATATACACGCGCATACACTCATCCCTATGAACGCACACACGCACACCCTATCCCTATGAGCACCTCCGAAAGACTGAGCCGTCTCCTCCCACCAGGACTTGAACCCTGGTCGGCTGAGGACACAACAGTCCCTCTAACCATCCAACCACAGGTTGGTTCGCTGCACCACGATTTTTTATATGAATAAAAGCTCTGGATTTATATTCAAAGACTTTCAATGAATCATATGTCCTTTAAGAAAAAAAATTGCGAGGTATGTCATTCAAGGAAATGACAACTAGGTCCTCAGAGTTCTAAGCGGTCAAGTCAAACAAAAACCTGCCACACTATGTATTTAACTCGGACGTGGTCTGCTCTAATATTGAACTAATTCGTCGGGTTGATTTCTTAATTGATTCTTTGGTCTGAACATAGAACTACCGTTGAATTATACAAGTACAAAAGCAAAAGGAAAAGAAAAAAAAAGTAAACTTAGGCTTCACAGATGGGTGTTAGTCAGTTCGTGAGCTGTGACGAATTAATTCATCGGATCGACTTCTTACTTCTTTGACCGATTTCAAATTATATTACTGCAAACTTGAGCAAGTACGGTTATAATTAAGCATATGGTGTTGTATATATGCACGCTTCTGACATTTTGGCTCTTGCCAGACAGAATCCATGCCTTCGGTGCTAGCCAAGATCAGAAGCACTTTGGAACTATGGCAGCTCGCCGGAGCAAAGAACCTTGAGCACCCCTTTGGGGCCACGATAGCGAGAGATTAGCAAACCAGCACCGGCTCTTGGGCCCAAAGAGGCGCGAGAACTAGATGTCACCATGTAGTTCTCTTCTCTCATTTTCACCCAATCACTTGATCATCTTTGTAACCGCTCTCTTCTGCTAAATCAATGAAACGCCAGCAGGTGCTGGATCTTAAAAAAAAAGACATTTTGGCTCTTGCCCGGATGAATCTCCGCCACTTCTTTTCATGTCTTGCTAGATTTCCGGCAACCAAATATCAAGCTTCCGGGTTTGTATTTCTTTTTACACTTGGTCATGCTAATATTCTTTCAAGGCAACCAAAACCCATGTCAAAACCTCATCATTTTGGTATTGTTCACCGTCCACGCATAGGTATGTAGCACAATCGGAGGGCTTATTAAAAGAGAACATGACAAGGTTAACTAGATCTAGAAAAATACGAGCAGCCATGCCAATTTTAGAACTTGAACCCCGATGGGCAGGTTTGAACACAATGAACCAAACCAACCTAGTTCGCAAAATCTGGTTTATTTAGCGACATAGAAACAAAATACATATATCATGTCAAAGATTGGAATCCTAATTTTAAGCACAACTTGAGGAACAGAAACAACAAATTCAATTGTGATGGTTTTAATGAGCCTAGTTCAAGGTCCTATTGGCATGAATTACTAAGAAATTGTACTTCCGAGCCCAGAAACCGTCAAGTACTTCTGAAACTTTTTTTTAGCAAAAATGGTCTAGTGTTATATACATGTGTGTAAAGTTTGGCGACAAAATGCATTTTGTGGAAAACTGGAAATCCTAGCAAAAAGACAAAATTGCATCTGCGGAAAACATGAATAGTACTCCCTCCGTTCACAAATATAAGATATTCTATTATTTTTTTGAATTGGATGTGTTTAGACAAGTTTTGGTGTGTTTGTTTGCTCATTTCAGTCTGTATGTAGTCCATATTGAAATATTTAAAACATATTATATTTGTGAATGGAGGGAGTAACTTTTATATTGTATTGTTTTTGTTTTAATTCGCCTAGAATACGAGATGGGCCAATTTGTTGTGAAATTTTAAACACATGCATTACACTGGACCATGTATGTTTTAGTGATACATATATTTTTAAATCGGGTCCCTGTGCACCCATGTCCACTGTTGTATTATTTCTCAAAAAAATGTCCACTGTTGTATTTTCAAATAATATTTTTTATAATTTTTGTTCGGTGAAAATCTTCTTAAATGCTGAATTGGTTTTGAATTTATGTGTTCTAATCCATATAGTATGTGTTCAACTCATTATCATAATTTTTTATTCATATTCTATGACCAGAAATACTTTGGTCTCTCGGAGTCCAAATGTGTGCCCTAAAGTCATGTTTATGTTTTTTTGTAGATTTGATGTTTATGCTCCTTTCTTTTCTTTTGCGATGGATGTCATGCTCATGCTCATTGCAGGTAACGTACTTGGATTGGGCTCCCTCTTTTCGTACGGGGAGCATACTTAATTCGTGGCCAAATGATTAACATTTGACTTGCTACGAATGGCCTATCCTGCTCCAGTACATTCTACGGCTAGTTGACATGTGAAGCATGAGGGTCAAATCATGCATCGTACACACCCAAATCCAGAGAGGAACGTGCCTTCAATTTTGTATCTTTGAAGAATCCTTATCTAAAAGAGAAAAGTTATATTTGAAATGGACAGAAGAACGGGACAATTTAGTAGTAGAAGGACAACTGAGGGCATCTTTAAAGCGGACTCTCAAACCACTTACAACCATCCGGACTATGTGGTCCGAACGTGTTGTGTCATCCAACGCGGGCTTGTATCGGTTTGTCGAGCGGTTCGGATGTATTTCTTTCGGTAAACCAGAGACAAAATGGAGGGCGGGGGTTTTGCGGGAGTCCGAACAATAGCCACGTAGGACTCCGACACCTTTGGCCCACTCAAAACCCCTCCCGAACCCCACGCCTCCATCCTCCCATTTCTCTCCTTCCCTTTTTGTCTCTTGCCTTTGCGCCGCTCCATCATCCCGCCACCACGCCACACCCCTGCCGGAACTCGACGAGTCTGTCACCTCGAATGGTACACGTGTGCTCCACGCCACTTCTCCTCCGCTGCCGGGATGAGCCTTTCCTCTGACCGCCGCTCATGTCCGGCAAGTGTTCGTTGAATTTTCGAAGCTAAAAATTTGGTCCCTTCTTTTTCTTCGATGAAATGGATTCGAATATGGAGTACATATACGAGCACTATATTGAGTTATCCAACCCGTCTGATGAGGAGGACTACACAGATGAGAGGGCAATGATGCAGACGGTCCTTGCAGACGCGGAGCGTGCCGAGAAGCATGTTCTTATTTTCAAGAGATCGATCAATGGTCATCGAGTGCTCAACCACAATCGGGTGCGCGGCCATTTGACACTGATGAACGACTACTTTGCCCCCGATGCTCTCTTCGCTGACAATTTTTGCCGGCAGTTTCCGCGCCGAAGAGTTCCGTTGGAGTCTACACATGAATGGTAAATTCACGGTAGACTCTATGTATAGTGCTCTAATCTAGTCAGAGGTGCCAGCTGATAATAATAAGATTTGGAAGATGGAGATACCTCTTACGAATAAAATCTTTGCGTGGTATCTTCGTTGTGGAGTCATTCTTACCAAAGATAACCTTATTAAGAGGAATTGGCATGGAAGTACGCAATGTGTATTTTGTCATCATGATGAAACAATAAAACACTTATTTTTTAATGCAAATTGGCTCATTCTATATGGTCAGTCATTCAAATAGCTTCTGACTTGTATGCTCCACGTAGTGTTGCTAATATATTTGGTAACTAGTTACATGGGATAGAGTACATGTTTAGAATTCTTCTCAGAATGGAAGCGCTTGTCGTTATTTGGTCGCTTTGGCTATATAGAAATGATAAGGTTTTTAACGATAAAAGTACTTGTCTTATACAGGTTATCTACAGATGTACCGGTATGCTCCATTCATGGTCGTCTCTTCAATGTGTGGAAAACCGAGATCTATTTACGGAGGTGTGTACACGCTTAGAGAACACGGTGAGGATATTTTTTCTTGACATGGATGGCAGCATGATCTTAGGATTGGCTCTCCTACGGTTAGGTGTCATACAGTCTCTTCATGAGTACTTGTATTTCGTCATTTTACTTTTTGAAACCGGATTTGGTTTGGTTGTGTGCATCACAGTTATACAAAGGCTGGGTGTAATACTTAAATTTTTTACGTAATAAAGCATTCTTTATAAAAAAATACTAAAACATCTTATATTATGGAACAGAGGGAGTAGTTTGTACCGTTCCCAGTGACTAGCAGTTAACTCCGGCCAGGCATGCATCGCCAAGGAGAAGTATGCGAAATTGAGGCAAGGATACGGTGCTCACATGGTCACACTCTTGGATGTATTCTCTTTTCTTTGCGGGGACTCTTGGATGTATTAGGACCATGTGTTGCCGGAAATTTCTGTAGGTGCGTGTGCGAATATACGTAGACCAGGCTACTTTTTCGCCTAACGATACGTAGCCGCGACTTGAGGAGAAAATCTTTAGCCTGACACCGTGTTTAGTTAGCATGATGACACATAACATGCACATATGTACTCGCGTACCTAATTGATCTAACAATGGACAACGAGATGAGTAGACTAATCGCAGCCCGATTTGTCCTTGCATGCATGCATAAATGCTAACGAAGACAACGATCTCACAACTAATTACAGTGTCGTACTACTACAATGATTAACAGGAAAGAGCGTGGAACATATGTCATATATGGTAGCGTATCATCTCGACTCGACTCAACTATTGTTCAAACGTATATGTACCACACATCCACTGGAAACTAGTAGAACTACTGTTTGGTACAGTACTACACTTGGTTAGAATTGGACTGACGTGTTTCCAGCTAGTTCGTACATAATATATCATCTTTCTTGCTCTCTTTTTTTGCGTGAAGTACATAATACACCGCTAATTCTTGTATAACTACATATATAATCCTTCTTCAGTCAAATTACCATAATGGAAGATCAAGCTAAGTAAAAACATATACATGTTTGAACCTTTTTTAAGGAGGATGTACCTCAGCCTCTGCATCTGAACGATGCATGCGGCCACTTTATTAATTATTCACAAAGACTTTACAAAGTAGTATATCAGTAAGCCTAGAACCACCATCTTAGCAACACCTGTCGCTACTCCTATTCCCCTTGATGTAGGCGTGTCGAATGTCCGGGCCTAATACCAAACAGACATCACACCAAAACCTAACATCTAATGCCGGATGCCCCATTCCAGCCACATACCGGGACTGGGTCACACACCGGTCCGACGCACTCACCAAGCCCGCCGCCGCCGTCTTCTACCGACCCATCTCCAGAGCAGGGACTGACGCAAACCTTGCCAGCCTGCTCTCGACGCCACCATGGCGTCAGACAGCGCCACCGCCCTGCGCTCGACCATCCAGCCGCATCCGTCGACGATATCCAGCTGCACCATGCCACCAAAACTCATCCTCGTCGACGCGGTAGATACAACGCCACACCACCTGGCAACCACCACACCGTCGCCACTGCTGGAGCCACACAGAGCCCACTACCCGCAGCATCTCACCCCCGAACACGAGGTCCTCTCCAGACGATGCCTCGATGGAGGATACGGCGCGCAGGACGCCGCCACTGCCCAATCCAGACTGGATTTTGGACTTCCGTCCGGGAGGGATCCGGGGGGGATAGGACAGACCCCGACTTCGCCTGCAGGGAGGATAACGGCGTCGAGTGACGTCGCCGATGCCGGGCCGAACAAGTCGACCAAAGTTTCCTCCGGTCCCATCCTATACCACCAACCTCCGTATGCTCCGGATCCGGCAACTAGCCATGAACCGAAACCTGCAGAATTGAAAGAGCCATGGGGCTCAGCCCACCAGGAAGGAGGACCGAGAAAAACCCAACGTAGAACTCCAGACATCGAATCCAGCGATCCGACGTCGCAAGCGACGACCAACACCACCCCGCGGCGGCCGACGAAGTCCAAAGACAGGATCCAGATGGATCTGATTTGGATCCGGCGACACCTGCGACCACCGGTCATATCCAACGCAGCCACCACCTCGCCACAAGCAGGCCGTCGCCGCCGCGCCGCGAACAACGCCGCCGGAAGACCCTCCCGTAGCGTCGCCAGACCCCACCCTCGCCCGGCACACCTCCCGATCTCGTTGTCCTGCGCCAGCCGAGATTGAAGGGGTAAACAGAAGCCCCGCCGCCGCGCTGCGGACGGCGGCGAGGAGGGGGAGAAGCGTAGGAGGCCGAGAGGGGGGCGGCTAGGTTCCCCCCCCCCCCCCCCCCCGGGTCGCCCGCGGGGGCGACGCGAGGGGTCGAGAGATATTATTTTAATATAAAATCAAGTAAAAACATTTAAAAACTGAAATCCTATCAATGACTCGGGTAAAACAATTGTCAACAGGTTTGAACTGGATTCAGGGAGAAATCTGTGCATACCACCTTCACATGTTTGAACTGGATTCATGTAAAGCTTCTAGAGCGAGTAGCAAATGAGGTTTTTCATGCTCCGAGTTTGAGAGGATGGTGTCCTGGTGTGCTACGGATCACTAGTGGATGAGGCAGCTTTCATCTTATTCGCTGATGGCGCTTTCTTCTACAACATGGAGGATGACCTCGACCTTCCTGCCCATATTCTGGAGATGGCTTAGTTTTACTTCCTAGTTTCCTTTTTACTTCCCCTATTAAGCTGCTAAAACTTTGCAATTAATGCTGGTTCTAGTTCGTATTCCCCTGGATAAGTTTGAGAAACACTCACGCATACATGCAGTAGTCCGATTGCTTCAAGATTCATGAACATATATTGACTTTAAGACATTTGATTGCTTTAGACTGGGGTCTATCCACGCATGCTTTTGGCAGCTTTTGCCGGAGTTGCATGTGTCGTCCACCCACCTCCCGGGCCTTTTTCATTTCAGCTTTAAATTTTAATCTACTATATCTTTTGAACCGAAAGTCAAAATTAAGTTCCTTTTGTATATTTGTCTTCGTCATCACAAGAACTTTCGAACAAGACTAATCTTGAATACATTTTGACAAAAAATATAAAAAAAATCAAAGTTTCGAATATTAAAACTTGATAGTCATAATTTTAAGTTTTTACCAAGTTTCACAAAGTTTCATTTGCTTTTTTTAGTAAGTTAATGGTTTCAAGACTTGTTGAAGTTTTTAAAACTTGTCAAATCGTTGGAGCCCCACATGATTTTAAGTTTAAGTTCTAAAACTTACTAATTTTATCGTTAGTTTCTGTTAAATTTCGGTAACTAAAACTTAGCAAAATTTTAAAGGGGTCTCAAAACGTATTCAAAATTGATCTTATTTCAAAGCCCTTGTCAGAAGGAACACAAATATGCAAATGAAATATAAATTAGACTTTCGGTTCAAAAGATAAATTTAAAAGTCAAAGGAAAAAAGGATGGGACGTGGGAAGGGTGGAGATGCCAAAAGCTGTGAAAAGTTGCACGCATGAACCCCATCTAGGTAATTAAGGATCAAATTACATGCAAATACCAAACCAATTTTCGAATCTCGAAGCAATCGAACAGCAAGAAATCTATGTGCTCGGACACCTGCGTGCCACAAATCATCTATTGGGTAAGTTGTAATGGAGTTGCTTGATGTTGAAGATGATTCTTTTGTTAGTTGGTTCTTGGCTAGGGCTGATACTTTGCTATAGTTAAACGGTTATCCAGTTTTAAGTAGTTGTTGTAGGGTTCTTGTGTACAATGTACAAGGTTTATTTTTTTGCACTCTACAACTCGTGATCTAGCGCCGCCGCCACCCACACCGCCGGATCCCTCCTCCGCCGCCATCTCCCCCGGCGCACCTTCCTCTCCTCACCGCACCTTCCTCCCCTCACCACAGCCTGAGGCGCCCTCCGATGAAGTCCGGATGGCTCCGTGGAAGGCGGCGGCGAGGCCCTTCTCCGACTGCACATTGCTGGTGCAGTGGCTGAGATCCAAGGATTAGGAGCAGCGGTCCCTTTGGGTACACAACCTTCTTCTTGTAGACTCATGTTGGGGCTCCAAGCGCAGAGTTTTGTAGGACAGTAGCAAATTTCCCTCAAGTGTATGACCTAAGGTTTATCAATCCGTGGGAGGCGTGGGATGAAGATGTTCTCTCTCAAACAACCCTGCAACCAAATAACAAAGAGTCTCTTGTGTCCCCAACACACCCAATACAATGGTAAATTGTATAGGTGCACTAGTTCGGCGAAGAGATGGTGATACAAGCGTAATATGGATGGTAGATATAGGTTTTTGTAATCTAAAATTATAAAAACAGCAAGGTAGCAAGTAACAAAAGTGAGCGAAAACGGTATTGCAATGCTTCGAAACAAGGCCTAGGGTTCATACTTTCACTAGTGCAAGTTCTCTCAACAATGATAACATAATTAGACCATATAACAATCCCTCAACGTGCAACAAAGAGTCACTCCAAAGTCACTAATAGCGGAGAACAAACGAAGAGATTATTGTAGGGTACGAAACCACCTCAATGTTAAATTTTCTGATCGATCTATTGGGCTATTCCTATAAGTGTCACAAACAGCCCTAGAGTTCGTACTAAAATAACACCTTAAGACACACATCAACCAAAACCCTAATGTCACCTAGATACTCCAATGTCACCACAAATATCCGCGGGTTTGATTATACGATATGCATCACACAATCTCAGATTCATCTATTCAAACCAACAGAAAGAACTTCAAAGAGTGCCCCAAAGTTTCTACCGGAGAGTCAAGACGAAAACGTGTGCCAACCCCTATGCATAAGTTCACAAGGTCACAGAACCCGCAAGTTGATCACCAAAACTTACATCAAGTGGATCATGCGAATATCCCATTGTCACTACAGATAAGCACATGCAAGACATACATCAAGTGTTCTCAAATCCTTAAAGACTCAATCCGATAAGATAACTTCAAAGGGAAAACTCAATCCATTACAAGAAGGTAGAGGGGGAGAAACATCATAAGATCCAACTATAATAGCAAAGCTCACGGTACATCAAGATCATGCCAAATCAAGGACACGAGAGAGAGAGAGAGAGAGAGAGATCAAACACATTGCTACTGGTACATACCCTCAGCCCCGAGGGTGAACTACTCCCTCCTCGTCATGGAGAGCGCGGGGATGATGAAGATGGCCACCGATGATGGTTTCCCCCTCCGGCAGGGTGCCGGAACAGGCTCCCGATTGGTTTTTCGTGGCTACGGAGGCTTGCGGCGGGGGAACTTCCAATCTAGTTTTCTTTTTGGGGGTTTCTGTATTTATAGGAATTTTTTGTGTCGGTTTCACGTCAGGGGGATCCACGAGTCAACCACAAGGACGGAGCACCCTCCCAGGGGGTAGGGCGCGCCCTCCACCCTTGTGGTTGGCTCGGTACTCTTCTGGCCCAACTCTTTTGCTTCGGGGGCTTCTTCCGGTCCATAAAAAATCACCGTAAATTTTTAGGTCATTTGGACTCCGTTTGATATTCCTTTTCTGCAAAACTCAAAAACAAGGAAAAAAAGAAACTGGCACTGGGCTCTAGGTTAATATTTTAGTCCTAAAAATCATACCAAGATAGATAATATAATATCATGGAACAATCAAAAATTATAGATACGTTTGAGACGTATCAAGCATCCCCAAGCTTAATTCCTGCTCGCCCTCGCGTAGGTAAATGATAAAAATGAAAATTTTGATGTGGAATGCTAGCAAGTGGACAAGTTTGATCAATGATAATTTCAATCACTTCTTCTAGCATCATTATATATCATAACAGTAGCTCATCTCGTAAAACTTCTCATGATCAAGTAACAAGCTATTCACATGTTAAAGCATAGACCATAAACTTTCTTGAAAACTAACAAACTGTGTTATCAGTCATCAAACAATTGCAATTCATATTATTTTCAGGAAGGGTCTATGTAAGAGCTTTTATTTAGCAAATCCCACATACTCAACTATCATATAGTCTTCCATGATTGCTACCACTCAAAGCATATTTTTAGAACAAATAGCGTCCATTGAACAGAGAAAGATAGGGGCTTAATGTGTCGCCTCCCTGAAGGAAATATGCCCTAGAGGCAATAATAAAGTTGTTATTTTATATTTCCTTATATGATGATAGATATCTATTATTCATGCTAGAATTGTATTGACCGGAAACTTGATACATGTGTGAATATATAGACAAAAAAGTGTCCCTAGTATGCCTCTACTAGACTAGCTCGTTAATCAAACATGGTTCAGTTTCCTGACCATAGACATGTGTTGTCATTTAATGAACGGAGCCACATCATTAGGAGAATGATGTGATGGACAAGACCCATCCGTTAGCTTAGCATAAATGATTGTTTAGTTTTATTGATATTGCTTTCTTCATGACTTATACATGTTCCTCTGACTATGATATTATGCAACTCTCGAATACCGGAGGAACACCTTGTGTGCTATCAAACGTCACAAGTAACTGGGTGATTATAAAGATGCTCTACAGGTGTCTCCGAAGGTGTTTGTTGGGTTGGCATAGATCGAGATAGGATTTGTCACTCCGTGTATCAGAGAGGTATCTCTGGGCCCTCTCGGTAATGCACATCACTATAAGCCTTGCAAGCAATGTGACCAATGAGTTAATTGCGGGATGATGCATTACGGAACGAGTAAAGAGACTTGCCGGTAACGAGATTGAACAAGGTATGATGATACCACGATCGAATCTCGGGCAAGTAACATACCGATGACAAAGGGAACAACATATGTTGTTATGCGGTTTGACCGATAAAGATCTTCGTGGAATATGTAGGAGCCAATATGAGCATACAGGTTCCGCTATTGGTTATTGACCAGAGATGTGTCTCGGTCATGTCTACATAGTTCTCGAACCCGTAGGGTCCGCACGCTTAATGTTCGATGACGATTTATATTATGAGTTATGTAATTTGATGACCGAAGTTTGTTCGGAGTCCCGGATGAGATCACGGGCATGACGAGGAGTCTCGAAATGGTCGAGAGGTAAAGATTCATATATTGGAAGGCTATATTCGGACATCGGAAAGGTTCCGAGTGATTCGGGTATTTTTCGGAGTACCGGGGAGTTACGGGAATTCGCGTGGAGAAGTAATGGGCCTTATTGGGCTTTAGTGGAGAGATGGGAGAAGGGCCAAGAGGTGGTGTGCGCCTCCCCCTGCCAAACTGAATTGGACAAGGGGTGGGGGCGCGGCCCCCCTTTCCTTCTCCCTCTCCCTCTCTTTCCTTCTCTCCTACTCCGAATAGGAAAGAGGAGGGGAATCCTACTTGGACTAGGGAGTCCTAGTAGGATTCCCCACACCTGGCGCACCCCCTTGGGCCGGCCACCTCTTCCCTCCCCTCCTTTATATACGTGGCCAGGGGCACCCCAAGAACACACAAATTATTCTTAGCCGTGTGCGGTGCCCCCCTCCACAGTTTTACACCTCGGTCTTATCGTCGTAGTGCTTAGGCGAAGCCCTGTGCCAGTAACTTCATCATCACCGTCACCACGCCGTCGTGCTGACGAAACTCTCCCTCGGCCTCAACTGGATCAAGAGTTCAAGGGGCGTCACCGAGCTGAACGTGTGCAGATCGCGGAGGTGTCGTGCGTTCGGTACTTGAATCGGTTGGATCGCGAAGACGTTCGACTACATAAACCGCGTTACTAAACATTTCCGCTTTCGGTCTACGAGGGTATGTGGACACACTCTCCCCGCTCGTTGCTATGCTTCTCCTAGATACATCTTGCTTGATCGTAGGCAATTTTTTTGAAATACTACGTTCCCCAACAGTGGCATCTTAGCCAGGTCTATGCGTAGATGTTATATGCACGAGTAGAACACAAAGAATTGTGGGCGATAATAGTCATACTTCTTACCAGCATGTCATACTTTGATTCGGCGGTATTGTTGGATGAAGCAGCCCAGGCAGACACTACATGACCGCGTTCATGAGACTGGTTCTGCCGACGTGCTTTGCACACAGGTGGCTAGTGGGTGTCTGCTTCTCCAACTTTAGTTGAATCGAGTGTGACTATGCCCGGTCCTTGTTGAAGGTTAAAACAACACACTTGACGAAAAATCGTTGTGGTTTTGATGCGTAGGTAAGCACGGTTCTTGCTAAACCCGTAGCAGCCACGTAAAATTTGCAACAACAAGTAGAGGACGTCTAACTTGTTTTTGCAGGGTATGTTGTATGGTCAAGACGTGATGATATATAAATTGTTGTATGAGATGATCATGTTTTGTAACAGTTATCGGCAACTGGCAGGAGCCATATCGTTGTCGCTTTATTGTATGAAATGCAATCGCCATGTAATTGCTTTACTTTATTACCAAGCGGTAGCGATAATCGTAGAAGCAATAGTTGGCGAGACGACAACGATGCTTCAAGGTGTCAAGCCGGTGACGATGGTGATCATGACGGTGCTTTGGAGATGGAGATCAAAGGCACAAGATGATGATGGCCATATCATATCACTTATATTGATTGCATGTGATGTTTATCCTTTATGCATCTTACTTTGCTTAGCACGGCAGTAGTACTATAAGATGATCCCTCACTAAATTTCAAGGTATAAGTGTTCTCCCTGAGTATGCACCGTTGCGACAGTTCGTCGTGCCGAGACACCACGTGATGATCGGGTGTGATGAGCTCTACGTTCACATACAACGGGTGCAAGCCAGTTTTGCACACGCAGAATACTCGGGTTAAACTTGACGAGCCTAGCATATGCAGATATGGCCTCGGAACACTGAGACCGAAAGGTTGAACATGAACCATATAGTAGATATGATCAACATAGTGATGTTCACCATTGAAAACTACTCCATCTCACGTGATGATCGGACATGGTTTAGTTGATATGGATCACGTGATCATTTAGATGACTAGAGGGATGTCTATCTAAGTGGGAGTCCTTAAGTAATATGATTAATTGAACTTTAATTTATCATCAACTTAGTCCTGATAGTATTTGCATATCTATGTTGTAGATCAATAGCTCGCGTATAGCTTCCCCGTTTTCTTTATGATATGTTCCTAGAGAAAACTAAGTTGAAAGTTGATAGTAGCAATGATGTGGACAAGGTCCTTGATCTGAGGATTATAATCATTGCTGCACAGAAGTATTATGTCCTTGATGCACTGCTAAGTGACAGAACTATTGCAGGAGCAGATGCAGACGTTATGAATGTTTGACAATGCTCGGTATGATGACTACTTGATAGTTTAGTGCACCATGCTTTACGGCTTAAAACCGGGACTTCAAAAATGTTTTGAACGCCATGGAGCATATGAGATGTTCCAAGAGCTGAAATTGGTATTTCAGACTCATGCCCGTGTTAAGAAGTATGAAACCTCTGACAAGTACTTTGCCCACAAGATGGAGGAGAACAGCTCAACGAGTGAGCATGTGCTCAGAATGTCTGAGTACTACAATCACTTGAATCAAGTGAGAGTTAATCTTTCCGATAAGATAGTGATCGACAGAGTTCTCTAGTCACTATCACCAAGTTACTAGAACTTCGTGATGAACTATAATATGCAAGGGATAACGGAAAGGATTCCCAAGCTCTTCGCGATGCTGAAATCGACGAAGGTAGACATCAAGAAAAAGCATCAAGTGTTGATGGTTGACAAGACCACTAGTTTCAAGTAAAAGGGCACGGGAAAGAAAGGGAACTTCAAGACGAATGGCAAGCAAGTTGTCACTCCCATGAAGAAGCCCAAAGCTAGACCCAAGCCTGAAACCGAGTGCTTCTAACTGCAAAGGAAATGATCACTGGAAGTGGAAATGCCCTAGATACTTGGCGGATAAGAAGGATGGCAAAGTAAACAAAGGTATATTGGATATACATGTTATTGATGTGTACTTTACTAGTGTTTATAGCAACCCCTCGGTATTTGATACTGGTTCAGTTGCTAAGAGTAGTAACTCGAAACGGGAGTTGCAAAATAAAAAGAGACTAGTTAAGGGCGAGGTGATGTTGTGTGTTGGAAGTGATTCCAAGGTTGATAAGATCACCATCACACTCCCTTTACCTTCAGGATTAGTGTTGAACCTAAAATAAATGTTATTTGGTGTTTGCGTTGAGCATGAATATGATTGGATCATGTTTATTACAATACGGTTATTCATTTAAGTCAAAGAATAACTGTTGTTCTGCTTACATGAATAAAACCTTCTATGGTCATACACTTAATATAAATGGTTTATTGAATCTCGATCGTAGTGATACACATAATATTGATGCCAAAGGATGCAAAGTTGATAATGATAGTACAACATACTTGTGGCACTGCCATTTAGGTCATATTGGTGTAAAACGCGTGAAGAAACTCCATGCGGATGGACTTTTGGAATCACTTGATTATGAATCATTTGATGCTTGCGAACCATGCCTCATGGGCAAGATGACTAAGACTCCGTTCTCCGGAACAATGGAGCAAGCCACTGACTTATTGGAAATAATACATACCGATGTATGCGGTTCGATGAGTGTTGAGGCTCATGGAGGGTATCATTGTTTTCTAACCTTCATAGATGATTTGAGCAGATATGGGTATATCTACTTGATGAAACACAAGTCTGAAACATTTGAAAAGTTCAAAGAATTTCAGAGTGAAGTAGAGAATCATCATAACAAGAAATAAAGTTTCTATGATCTGATCACAGAGGCGAATATTTGAGTTACGAGTTTGGCCTTCAATTAAAACAATGTGGAATAGTTTCACAAACTCATGCCACCTGGAACACCACATCATAATGGTGTGTTCGAATGTCATAACCGTAGTTTATTGGATATAGTGCAATCTATGATGTGTCTTACCGATTGACCACTATCATTTTGGGGTTATGCATTAGAGACAGCTACATTCACGTTAAATAGGGCACCGTCTAAATCCGTTGAGACGACATCGTATGAACTATGGTTTGACAAGAAACCTAAATTGTCGTTTTCTTAAAGTTTGGGGTTGTGATGCTTATGTGAAAAGGTTTCAACCTGATAAGCTCGAACCCAAATCAAAGAAGTGCGTCTTCATAGGATACCCAAAAGAAAATGTTGGGTACACCTTCTATCACAGATCCGAAGGCAAGACATTCATTGCTAAGAATGGATCCTTTCTAGAGAAGGAGTTTCTCTCGAAAGAAGTGAGTGGGAGGAAAGTAGAACTTGATGAGGTAATTGTACCTGCTCCCGAATTGGAAATAAGTTCATCACAGAAATCAGTTCTAGTGAAGCCTACACCAATTAGTGAGGAAGTTAATGATGATGATCATGAAATTCCAGATCAAGTTACTACCGAACCTCGTAGGTCAGCCAGAGTAAGGTCCGCACCAGAGTGGTACGGTAATCCTGTTCTGGAGATCATGTTACTTGACCATGACGAACCTACAAACTATGAGGAAGCGATGATGAGCCCAGATTCCGCGAAATGGCTTGAGTCCATGAAATCTGAGATGGGACCCATGTATGAGAACAAAGTGTGGACTTTGATTGACTTGCCCGATGATCTGTGAGCCATTGCGAATAAATGGATCTTCAAGAGGAAGACGGACGCTAATGGTAGTGTTACTATCTACAAAGCTCGACTTGTCGCGAAAGGTTTTCGACAAGTTCAAGGTGTTGACTACGATGAGATTTTCTCACTCATAGCGATGCTTAAGTCTGTCCGGATCATGTTAGCAATTGCCACATTTTATGAACTCTGGCAAATGGATGTCAAAACTACATTCCCTAATGGATTTCTTAAAGAAGAGTTGTATATGATGCAACCAGAAGGTTTTGTCGATCCTAAAGGTGCTAACAAAGTACGCAAAGCTCCAGTGATCCATCTATGGAGTGGTGCAAGCATCTCAGAGTTGGAATATACGCTTTGATGAGTTGATCAAAGCATATAGTTTTATACAGACTTGCGGTGAAGCCTGTATTTACAAGAAAGTGAATGGGAGCACTACAGCCTTTCTGATAAGTATATGTGAATGACATATTGTTGATCGGAAATGATGTAGAATTTTCTAGAAAGCATACAGGAGTGTTTGAAAGGAGTTTTTCAAAGAAAGACCTCGGTGAAGCTGCTTACATATTGAGCATCAAGATCTATATAGATAGATCAAGACGCTTGATAAGTTTTTTCAATGAGTACATACCTTGACAAGTTTTTGAAGTAGTTCAAAATGGAACAGTCAAAGAAGGAGTTCTTGCCTGTGTGGCAAGGTGTGAAGTTGAGTAAAGACTCAAAAGCCGACCACGGCAGAAAATAGAAAGAGAATGTAAAGTCATTCCCTATGCCTCAGTCATGGGTTCTATGAAGTATGCTATGCTGTGTACCAGACCTATTGTGTACCTCACCATAAATTTGGCAAGAGGGTACAATAGTGATCCAGGAGTGGATCACTAGACGGCGTTCAAAATTATCCTTAGTAGAATAAGGATATGTTTCTCGGTTATGGAGGTGACAAAAAGTTTGTCGTAAATGGTTGCGTCGATGCAAGTTTTGACACTGATCTGGATGACTCTAAGTCTCGATCTGGATACATATAGAAAGTGGGAGCATTTAGCTAGAGTAGCTCTATGTAGAGCATTGTAGACATAGAAATTTACAAAATACATACGGATCTGAATGTGGCAGACCCGTTGACTAAACCTCTCTCACAAACAAAACATGATCACACCTTAGTACTCTTTGGGTGTCAATCACATGGCGATGTGAACTAGATTACTGACTCTAGTAAACCCCTTGGGTGTTAATCACATGGTGATGTGAACTATTGGTGTTAAATCACATGGCGATGTGAACTAGATCATTGACTCTAGTGCAAGTGGGAGACTGAAGGAAATATGCCCTAGAGGCAATAATAAAGTTGTTATTTTATATTTCCTTATATCATGATAAATATCTATTATTCATGCTAGAATTGTATTGACTGGAAACTTGATACATGTGTGAATACATAGACAAAACAAAGTGTCCCTAGTATGCCTCTACTAGACTAGCTCGTTAATGAAAGATGGTTAAGTTTCCTGACCATAGACATGTGTTGTCATTTGATGAACGGGGTCACATCATTAGCAGAATGATGTGAAAGATAACACCCATCCGTTAGCTTAGCATAAATGATCGTTTAGTTTTATTGCTATTGCTTTCTTCATGACTTATACATGTTCCTCTGACTATGAGATTATGCAACTCCCGAATACCGGAGGAACACCTTGTGTGCTATCAAATGTCACAACGTAACTGGGTGATTATAAAGATGCTCTACAGGTGTCTTCGAAGGTGTTTGTTGGGTTGGCATAGATCGAGCTTAGGATTTGTCACTCCGTGTATCGGAGAGGTATCTCTGGGCCCTCTCGGTAATGCACATCGCTATAAGCCTTGCAAGCAATGTGACTAATGAGTTAGTTGCGGGATGATGCATTACGGAACGAGTAAAGAGACTTGCCGGTAATGAGATTGAACTAGGTATGAGGATACCGATAATCGAATCTCGGGCAAGTAACATACCGATGACAAAGGGAACAATGTATGTTGTTATGCGGTTTGACCGATAAAGATCTTCGTAGAATATGTAGGAGCCAATATGAGCATCCAGGTTCCTGTATTGGTTATTGACCAGAGATGTGTATCGGTCATGTCTACATAGTTCTCGAACCCGTAGGGTCCGCACGATTAACGTTCGATGATGATTTATATTATGAGTTATGTGATTTGATGACCGAAGTTTGTTCGGAGTCCCAGATGAGATCACAGACATGACGAGGAGTGTCGAAATGGTCGAGAGGTAAAGATTCATATATTGGAAGGCTATATTCGGACATCGGAAAGGTTCCGAGTGATTCGGGTATTTTTCGGAGTACCGGGGAGTTACGGGAATTCGCCGGGAGAAGTAATGGGCCTTATTGGGCTTTAGTGGAGAGAGGGGAGAAGGGCCAAGATGTGGCGCGCGCCTCCCCCCCCCCCCCCCGCCCAAACCGAATTGGACAAGGGGTGAGGGCGCGGCCACCCTTTCCTTCTCCCTCTCCCTCTCTTTCCTTCTCTCCTACCCCGAATAGGAAAGAGGAGGGGAATCCTACTTGGACTAGGGAGTCCTAGTAGGATTCCCCACACATGGCGCGCCCCCTTGGGCCGGCCACCTCTTCCCTCCCCTCCTTTATATACGTGGCCAGGGGGCACCCCAAGAACACACAAGTTATTCTTAGCCGTGTGTGGTGCCCCCTCCACAGTTTTACACCTCAGTCATATCATCGTAGTGCTTAGGTGAAGCCCTGCGCCGGTAACTTCATCATCACTGTCACCACGCCGTCGTGCTGACGAAAGTCTCCCTTGGCCTCTACTGGACCAAGAGTTCGAGGGACGTCACCGAGATGAACGTGTACAGATCGCGGAGGTGCCGTGCGTTCGGTACTTGGATCAGTTGGATCGCGAAGACGTTTGACTACATCAACCGCATTACTAAACGCTTCCGCTTTCGGTCTACGAGGGTACGTGGACACACTCTCCCCGCTCGTTGATATGCTTCCCCTAGATAGATCTTGCCTGATCGTAGGCAATTTTTTTAAAATACTACGTTCCCCAACACTCCCAACTTACTTATCTCTACTCCTAATGAAGAAGTTGGTCCCTGGCAGGATGATTACAGATAATGCACTAATTGCCTTTGAGTGTTTCCACTTTATTCAGCAGGAGAAGGACCCTAGCAAGAGCTTCTGCGCATATAAGCTGGATTTATCAAAAGCTTATGACAGGGTGGACTGGATCTTCTTGGAGCGAATGATGAAAAAGATGGGCTTTGCTCGCCGGTGGGTGGACTGGATTATGGCTTGCGTCACCTCGGTGAGATATACAGTGAAATTCAATGGAACCCTCTTGGAATCATTTGCACCGTCGCGCGGGCTACGGCAAGGTGATCCTTTGTCCCCGTTTTTGTTCCTGTTTGTGGCTGATGGTCTATCTGCGTTGTTGAAAGATGGAGAGCAAAGAGGAGATTATACCCCGCTAAAAATATGCCGAAGAGCGCCGGGAGTGTCTCACTTATTATTCGCAGATGATACGTTGCTCTTCTTCAAGGCAGAGGCGAACCAAGCTAAAAAGGTCCAACAAGTGCTAAATACATATGCAAAGGCCACTGGACAATATATTAATCCGTCTAAATGTAGTGCCCTGCTTGGCACTTCGTGTCCAGCCATGATGCAAGACGTGGTGAGATATATTCTCCATATTGGTACTATTACTTTTGAGGAAAAGTACCTAGGCCTTCCAACGCCCGAGGGTCGCATGTCTCGAGGTAAATTTCAGAATCTGCAGTCCCGGTTGTTGAAAAGGATTATTGCGTGGGGCGACACCCTCTCTCTGGCTGGCAAGGAGACTATGATCAAGGCAGTAGCGCAGGCCATCCCTACGTATATTATGAGCGTTTTCAAGTTACCTATGTCTGTCTGCGATGATCTGAACAGAATGGTCCGGAATTTTTGGTGGGGGGCATCGGAAGGCAAGCGGAAAACACATTGGATAGCATGGCCAAGGATACAAGCTCAGAAAAGCAAGGGTGGTTTGGGATTCAGAGATTTCCGCCTCTTCAACCAGGCACTCCTAGCGTGGCAGGCTTGGCGTTTGCTAACTAATCCCACTAGCTTGTGTGTGCGGGTTCTCAAGGCACGGTACTATCACGACGGGCGCCTCGAAGATACGGTATTCTCGGGGAATGCATCTCCGACTTGGCAGGCGATTCAGCACGGCCTCGAGCTCTTGAAAAAGGGCATCATATGGCGCGTCGGGGGCGGGCAGGACATCCGCATTTGGCGAGACCGGTGGCTGCCTAGGGAGCCATCACGCCAACCCATATCCCTGCAGGGTACGTGCCGCCTAAGGAGGGTGGCGGAGCTCCTGGATGGCGAGGGGTCCTGGTGCATGGACCTGCTCCGCCGCTACTTCCTCCTTGCGGATGTCGACGTCATCACCAGTATCCGTACGTCGACCCGCGGCACCGAGGATATTATTGCATGGGCACCGGAGAGGAACGGTATCTTCACCGTTCGGTCCGCCTACCGCCTGGCCATGGACAAGCGCGAGCGTCCTTCGGCTTCCGCCACGAGCAGGGCACCGGATGGTCGTCGCACCATCTGGAAGATCATATGGGGGTGCCCTGCCCCCCCTAAGGTACGCGTGTTCGCTTGGAGAGTCGTCACCAACTCACTTGCTACTTGGGCCAATAAAGCCTCGCGACACCTCGAGCTTACTGACATTTGCCCCTTGTGTGGTGTTGAACGCGAGGATGGATTCCATGCGCTTTGCAGGTGTCCCCTGGCAAGAGAGCTCTGGCGTGTTATGGCCTTGGACTGAAACATCCCCAAGGTGGAGGCCATCGTCAACACTGGCCCAGAGTGGATCTTTTCACTGCTGGACCCCTTGGATGAGACGGCGAGATTGGTGGTGCTCATGACCATGTGGAGAGTATGGCATGTCCGGAATGAGATCACACACGACAAGGCGCCGCCCACTGCCGAAGTCTCTCGATGCTTTTTGCACGGATACATCAACTCACTCATGTGCATACAGCAACATCCTGATGGTAACCTAGAGAAAGGGAAGATGGTGGTCCTGCCTTCACCACCACGCGCTCCAGAAAGTACGGCGCCCAAAGTGCGCGCACACTGGGTACCGCCCCAGCCGGGCTGGGTTAAGTTGAACACGGATGGGAGCTACATAGCGGCCACAGGTGCGGCGGGAGGAGGTATGATCCTGCGTGATGACAGAGGCGAGATCATCTACAGCGCATGTAGGGAGCTACGTACATGCGACAACGCTTTAGAGGCGGAGCTAGAAGCGTGCAGAGAAGGCTTGGAGCTGGCCTTGCACCGATCTAACCTACCTATTCTGGTTGAGTTGGATAGCGCGGAGGCGGTGTCGATGATTACAGCACGCGAGATGGATAGATCGTCACATCGTGCACTTATAAAGGAGATTCGTAGGTTGGCTGGAAGCGATGCTAGAGAGATCTCTTTTACTCTTTGTAGCCGTCTGCAGAACAGGATTAGTCATGAGCTGGCCGCCTATGCCTGTAACACTCCGCGCACAGCAGTCTAGCTTACTGCCGGGATGGACTTTGTTATAAACCTGGCTCTCGCTGAGAAGCCTCCTTGAGTAATGAGAATTCCTTTTTTCCCGCAAAAAAAAAATGAAGAAGTTGGTAGTCTTGCTGCCAGGTTTTTTCCCGTCCCACCAAATTCGGCTTTTTCTTGTCCTCATTCCCACCTCCCACTTTGCTGGTTTTTTTCGTTCTCCTCGGCCCGTCCATCGATCGAATGTGGTCGCCAGCACCTCACCGCTCTTTTCTTCCACACAATCCCGCACGCAAACAAAAAACCAAAAAAAACCCGCCTGACCGAAACCTACGAACCTACGAACCTTCGTGATTTGCTGGTCCGCCCACCTCCCATCGCGTACAGCTAGGGTTTCCGATGAAGCCCGTGGCCTCCACATCATTGCCGGTCGCGTCGGCGGGGGAGAGGCCGTGGAGCTGCGGCTGCGGCGGAGGCAACTCGAGAGTGACCATGCTAGAGCAGTGCCAGCGCGCGCTCGGGCTCATGCGCGACGCCGAGGGGGCGGGGATCTGGACGACGAGTAGGAGGGGAAGAGCGGGAATCTAGGCGAGGGTGCGGACGGGCGGATGGCGACGTCAGCGACGGGGAGGGGCCGACCCTGGCGCCGGAGAAGGAGCCGTGCGGCGCCGAGTACAGGACGAACGAGGTGAGAGAGATCTACCGTCCCCGCGTGATTTACTGGTCCGTTGGAGAATTTGGATTGCGATGCTGATTGGCTTGATCGGTTGGCGACTTGGGAAAATCGGGGGTCCTCGGAACCATAGTGATTGAGCAGCCTCTTGTTGGAATTGTTGTTCTGCACTGCCTTGGTATCTGGCTGCTTGACACCTTGGTTCTTCTCTTAATTATCAATAAGGTTTCTGCTACTGTTTGGAAGGACTCAACTGTTCTCTGCTAATCACGGATATCACTTACTGGGGTGATAGTAAAGCTGGGACTAGGAACAGACGGGACAGTGTGCTACTTTTGTTCTCAACTGCCCTAATTTTCACACCTCACCCGTTATTTTTGTAGCTATGTAATCTTCTCAAATCAAGGTTTGAATTGCCTGAAAAGTGAAAATGAGCTTCAGAAGTCAGTATACCAACATGACGCAAGTGCATAATTTGTCTTATAAACTGACCTTGCCACACCATGCTCCAAATTCTTTATTCCCCACTGCAATCATACTTGAAAACTGAACAATTCTGCAACTGTTCATGTAATAGTAGATGAGACCATATCATGGGATATCGTAAGTGCAGCAGACATATGGGACGAGAAGAATATGAACGTCAGTGATGATTTAGACGATGGATATGTTCTCCTTAAGCAGGAGGATATAGTCGATGGAATTGGATGCTTCATGGATGCGTACTTCCTATCGCTGAAAGAAACTAAGGTATGCAAAATTCAATTCACCTTTGGTTCATGATCTCTTGGATTATTTGTGTACATGGCTTGTCTTACACAGTCCTTCATGAATATTGGCCCAAGTGTTCAGCTATATCAAACAAATCTTGGATTCTGACTAAAAATCATGCTTGAGGTTCTGGATGATTACATACCTCTACTATTAAAGGGGAATTCGTGGTCGTTTCGTTCGTATATTACCCAAACCGTGGTCGTTTTGTTCTTATCTTACCCAACCCACCTATTCAACCATGTCGGTAACCCCCCACCAACTTTACTGATTCGGTCTTTTGTGTGCCGCAGGTGCGGGTGTGCGTCGACGGGGCATTAATCATGTGTTCATCAGCATGTCAGAGCTATTCTTCGTCCAGAACATCAACTATTTGCATCGGTAATGCAATCAGTCAGATATGATATTCCATGTTTGTCCATTGGGTCACGCTAGGAGCAACGGATGTGCACAAGAACTTTCCTGCCCAGGTGGTTTCCGACCTTCTGGATTACTTTGACTGCTATAGAAAATAGAACCAGTTCCACAAAAATTGATAGTTCATTTGTGTAATGGAATATCTGTTATGCTCAGAGTCTGACTGGTTGTTGCATGAATGTAACCATGTGATTGGTGGAATTCTTGGGGTTGTAATGTTTACTCGTGCCTATGCGCTTTAACTTTTAAGTAATGCTAGAGTGTATATTTGTTCTGCTTCCTATGTTGCATTAGAGGAATACCATGATCTCCTACTAAGTGATTGCCAAATGCTTCATTCTTCTGAATCATATTGAAGAGTTTTATTTTACTTTCAGTTTCACTGTATGTAGGTTATACTTTTGGTCCATGTCTGACGATGTGAATTTTGACTGCTTCCATGAACAGTTTGTTCCCTGTCATGCAATCTTCTGATTCGCAAAGATTTCCTGTCCATTAAGGTAATTCAATCTGCCATTGATCAGTAATTCTTGCTATGTGCATGATAACAACATGGACGTGCTACTCCTTTTTTCAATCACAATAATGAGGTGTTGTAAATTGTATAAAATTTTAATATGCTACTGAACAATGCCTACAGAGACTCGAAATTATCATCTACTATTCCCTCCGTCCGGAAATACTTGTCATAGAAATGGATATAAATGGATGTATCTAGAACTAAAATACATCTAGATACATTCATTCTTCGGACAAGTATTTCCGGACGGAGGGAGTAATAGGTAGTACGCCTGACAGCCTTGCACCATGCTGCCAAAATGTTTGTTAATATGCTTACAGTTTTGTTTGACTCGCCTATTTATGCTTCGAGTATTCACTTGTTGCTTCTCGATAGAAACCATGAGCCAGTTCAAATACAAGAATTACCTGGATAACATTATATTGCAGCACCATGAGAATTGTTACAGATTCTTTATTGATGGTATTAAACTTCAGAGACACAAAAATCCCTGCGTACAACCCCCCTTTACTTCAGTTGCTCTCCTGATGTGTTCTCCTACTCTCACGTCTCCCCCTCACAGGACGACGGTACACTGGGCCACATGACCACAACCGCCTGGGTGTGATGCAGTAATTTATTCATTATGTGGTTTTTATCTGGTCTTGAATTATCTTTCTGACCAACATTGAGGTTGAATTTAACATTCCGTTTGTCCATACACTGAAAGAGCTTGAAAATCATCTAACCAAGACAATGCATGACCGATCTTAGTTGTGAAACTTGTTTTTTGGTGTCTTTGACTTGTCCCTACAAGTATGATGCCATACTGTGAGTGGCAACCTCAACTAGCAGTATAAGCTGTATGAGCATAACGAGCAATTCTGTGATACGTGTGATGGAGAATTTGCCAATTATATACATGGAAGGTAATCAAATTATGTTTATATGGAGCCTACCACTGGTAGCTGTAAATTAGATATAATAATAATCAGTATCCTTGCTAGCTTTGTTTCCTTATAGGATATCCTGCTGATTTGATCTATTTTTGGCTAGAGCACATGGGATCAAACCAGAGGTAATCAATTTGCTATGTTCACCTGTTTAGCTATAAGGAATTTATTGCCTCTGTTTTATTTGCAGGATACCCAAACCAGTGGTAACGTTTTTGGCTTTGAAATTCCGTACAAGGTATTCTCATGTCTGAATACTAATCCCTCCGTCCCACGATATAAGAACATTTTTCAAACTACGTCAGCTTGAAAAACGATCTTATATTATGGGACGGAGGGAGTAGAATATTTTGTTCATTGCTAAATCATTCATGATGGGTTCATGTAGTACTTTCGGTGGAGACACTAGACCATCTGATGTTCATGTAGACAATTTCTATTGAAGCTTTCAAAGTGATTGTTTTCTTTTTGTGTGTCCACAGAGTTGTTTGGTTGCATCAAATATAAAACTTGTTGTGAATTTGCACCACCTACACCTTTTTTCATGTCTTAGTCTATATGAATTACTGACTTTATATCCCGCAATTTTTTTACCCACTTTATAATAACTCCCATGTTAATTAAAAGGAAAAAGATCTGAACCATCTACACTGTATAAGTTAAGTTGTTCCGTTAAAATTTAACAAAGAAAAATTTGATTACGTGGAACTCTAATTTTTCTGCAGTGTTGTAATTATACTGTCCAAGTGTTCTTCTGTGTTCCTTGTATCATGTTGACTTGCTCCTTGATTAATAGGGTTGTGGATACAAAGTACTGTCAGAGTGTTCATAGTCCCTCTACTGGTTTCTGTAGAAGAAAATTTATAGCTCCAAAAATGCAGGTTTGTCTCAAACTACTACAAAATCGGAGACAACCAACCAAACGAAGCAAACTTTGTTGATACAGGATCTTATTGTGTCTTCTGCTGATTACTGTAATGATTTACTAATATGACACACTCAAAAATTGCCTTTTGGGTTCTTCAGATTCCCAGTTGTCAAAAGAGGTCAATGCATCTAAATACATTTTACTTTGTTCCATATAGGTCTGGCCTCATTCTAGAAATACCAATGCTCCCATATGTAGAACTTATTTCGATTTTTCTTATAGAAAGACTTTATGAGACTTTTAGTTTTTTCAGTGTGCTATAATTGCCTATCTCTTCAACTATATCAATTTTTTAAGACTATACTCATATAGGCAGGTTAGAACTTTAACTTAATTATTATTTTATAAAGTAAACTTTGACTGATCATAACTATGAATAATGCTCATATTAGAAGCATGGATGTTTTCTTATGTAGTGAATTAACTAGGAATATATTTTCTTTTAGTTTCCTTTGTTGTGTAATTTTCCCACACTCAGCCAATGAATGATGCTCATACATTTATTTGAGAAAATAATTTCACAGAAGATAAGTAAAAGGTATCTAAATTTAATGTACAAAAAAGCAAAACTAGCATAGAGAGTTGACAATTCTATTTTTCACTACTTATGTTATCTTCATTGGACCTTAAGCCATAATCATTGGCTGTTGTTGTGTGTCTGCCTGCCTGGCAAGGTTTCACCTCTATATTTGCCCTACCGGTGACTTGTTTGGAACCCGGGAAAGAATTATTTTACATGTTAGAGTATTCTCATATCTTCGAAGTCATAAAACTAGCTGAGATAATGAAATAATGCCAGGTAATTGCCCGTGGTTTCAAGGTTGCGCAAAGGAGTTGAGGCATGGTTCAAGGGCGTCTTCTGGCACTGGTTTGCCAGCTAGCTAGCTCCCCGACAATATCCGTGCCTCATAGGTCAGCCATGATTCTTAGATTTTTGTTTTGCTATTATTCCCAAAGAAAGATTGTAGTTTTTTTGGACGGTCAAAGAATTATTCAGTTGCTGAACTACTTTTATCTGAATTTCTAGGTGTTTAGGTGCACACGTCACAGGTGAACTGCATCTTTGTATCTAAATTACTGACGTCAAGAGTTGAGAATATTTGAAACACCTAAATTGCTTAACTCAATACTATAATAGAAAATTGTAACATCCCAAAGTTCTAAATTTTGGAATGTTATAATAAATAGATAGTTTTGACTGATTGTTTGAGTGTTGTGTGATTGATTGACTGAAAGTGAGTGAAATTCGAAACTTTTCGAAAGTTAAATGAGAGGGAATAAAAGGACTTTCCCAAACTTTCACCTTTTTGCATTTTGATCTCCGGGAATTCAAATCATTTTCAAATACAAAACCCTCGAGAGAAGATGACATGACTTCTTCCATTTAATTAAATGAAAAGGGTATTTGAAAATATTTGAATTTCATTCGAAAATATTTCCAATTCATAAACTTCAAGCAACTCAATGATTTTCATGAGAGAAGATAAAATGACTTCTTCAAAACATATGAAATATGAGTTGGGAGTTTAAAAGGATCAAATTTAAAGTCCTTTTGAAAATTATTTTCAATTTGGAGTTATTGGGTTTTATTCAAATTATTTTTCTCCAAAAATAAAATATACAGAAATTAGGGTAAAATGATTCCCTACATCAGAAAATTGGAGAGAAATAAATTTGAATTAATTTTGGTATTTTTAAAATGTTTTTTATTGGATTTTATTAGAGCAGCAACAGTGTTTGATTTAATTTAATTCTTGTGTATTTTATTTGACGTTAGAAAAATGTTCATGCTGTAGGAAATCTTTTTCTGAAAATTTTGATATATTATACGCCTATATTTTTTATTGTTTTTATTATTTTTGGTCTATGTTTTAAAAAAAGGTTATTTAAAAAAAACTTTTGGACCGACCAGGCCAGCCAGGCCACGGCCCAGCCGGCCCGACGTGCCGTCCGCCTCGCCACCGAGCTCGGGACAGAGTCCCGAGCGCTGCCGCAACCGCCGCCGCCTTGACGTCTGTACGCCGCCGGGACTCCGCGACCACCTTGCCCCCTCGCGCACGCCAAGCCACCGCCTCGCCTTCCTTTATATAGCCGCACCCCGGGCCCCTCTCTCCTTTCCCGCAGCTCGCCGCGCCGCCGCACGCATCCCGAGCCGCCGCCGCGCCCTCGCACTAGCGCCGCCGCCGCCGCATTTCCCGCATCGCCTCTTCTTGCCGTCCCGCGCCGCTAGCTGCCGCAACTGCCGCTCGCCGCCCCGCGCCGCCGTAGCCACCTCCCGCGCCGCGCAGCCCGCCGCCATATAAGCTTCTTAATAACCTAGTTAAGTAGTGAACGTTCGTTGTTTTGGTCTTCGCAGCGAACGTTTTCGTCATATAAGCTTCTGTAGCGAACGTTTGCTATTTAGTCTTTTTCTTTTATTTTAGTTTTCTGCCAGGGACTCGTTTGTGAGTATTTTATTTACAGATTGGCCCTTGTTTTTCAAACTAGCACAACTTTTTACTCGTTTGTCCAAATCCAATGAAACCAACGCCCACTTCTTCGTTATGATCCCCTCTATCCAGTAATCCAACTCAAACATGTTTTTGAAATTTTAAAATTTGAATTAGATCAGTTTTGAATTCAAACTTCTGTTGATCGTAACTTGAGTTTTATAACTCCGATTTAGTTGATTCTTTTTGCAAATTAAAGCTCTTGACCTAAACTTTCTGATAAAGCCAAATTCATATAATTTTGGTACTGTTAGAAATTGTTTTATGTTGCAAGAGTTATTTGCTTGGTTTTGATGTTGTCCAAATTGTTTCTTTATTCTTTCCGATCTTTCGAGTGATTGCTTATGTGTGGTTACTATTGCCTGCTTACGATAGATTGACCGGAGTGTGACGAGTAGAACTATCAAGGGTTTTGAGTGTGAATCATCTTCATCAACAGTACAGGCAAGTTCACACTTTGATCATATCCCTTTCATACCCAGTTTTTATGCATTAGTTTCACCCTCAAACATTGCATGGTTAGGAATTGATAACATGTGGGTTTTGGAAAGTAGTTGATGAGGTAGGAACCTATTGCCCTGCATTCAAACCTTGGGAGTTACTATTACGTTATGCTTATATTGCAATGCTATGCTCGTAGACGTGGATTGGGTTTTGAGCGTATTAATGACACATGTGAGATTGTTAATTAATGATTAAACTTAAGGTGGCAAATTAAATACACATCTGGGTGGATTGAGGCACCTGGGGTACCCAGTGATTGCTTGTTTTTTTGGAAACCCCGGGGTACCGTGTGATTCTCCTATGGACCGCCACCCAGGCTTAAAGGAATCATGAGATTATTCATGCTGGAAACTTCCGTGTGCAGCCACAAGTTATTATGGGCTCTAGCATAGTTGATTAAGTTGTGTGAACTCTTACAGTGGTAGACTAGCAGATGTAGGGGATGTAGGTGTACCGGTCTACCCATCGTAAGGTGCTAACGCTTCTGAAAGACTGTGTCTCGGTCATCCATTTCTCAAACACCATGTAGTGCGAGAAATCCAACGGAGGAGATCTAGTCGTGTGGGGAAAAGTGCGAAAACCTCTGCAGAGTGTACAAACTAATCATGGTTAGCCGTGTCCCTGGTTATGGACAATCTTGAGTATCTGGTTCTTGGATTATCCTGTTGATTTCATCACGTTACTTAAATAATTTGTTGGGTTGTTAATGATTACTTTTAATTGAGATTGAGAGGGGGTTTACCTTCTCAATATTTTTCAACCAACTTTGTAGTTAAATAAATTATATTCCTTTGCAGTAGGGAAAAATTGGCTTTTCGCAAAAACCTTATAACCATAGAGCTTTTCCACCAGCCATCTATGCATGTAGTGATAGTCATTGTTCATCATTTCTCTATGGTGTGAATTGCCAGTACATTCAATGTACTGACCCTTTGTGGCTGCAACGTCTCATGTTGCAGGATTCTTACGACGAGTAAGTGATACGTTAGGGTTACGATTTCTACACTCAACTTTACCGTTGGTGTTGATGGAAATCCACAACCTTGTTACTTCCGCTATTTGGATTGAGGTAATAGTATTTACGTTATTTTGAACATGTGATTTACCTCTGTTATAAATCCTCGAGTACTGTGTGTGTCAGCATACCGATCCAGGGATGACATTTAAGCACAGAGACTTGACCGTCTGAGGTCGGGTCGCTACAAGATGGTATCAGAGCACATGTTGACTGTAGGACGTGACCCTAGAAACTGGCAAGCCCATAGGAAAGATTTTTCCTCTATAACTTTCTTTTCAAAAAGATCTTTTACCTCTCCTCTCTTCTGAGCTTATTCAAATATTCCCTTTTAGTGAGACCATACTCCTTTTCCCTTTTGACCACTCAAAGATTTGACTGATGCGACCACTCCAAGAAGTACAAGATACCGGACAACTAAGACCATTCGGAATGAAGAGGATTTTACCGTGCATTATACTAATCGAAACTACATCGGTTGAAGACTCCGAAGACTAGGAGAATTTGAAGACTCTGAAGAATTTCCAGATTGGTATGGCCTAAGAAGGTTACCCTTATGGAACTTGGCAGACTATGGAAGTTGTGAATACCCGAGATCAAGGTGTATCGGAGAAAGACCGGAACATGGAGCATTAGAACTCAAAGTTTTGTCAAGAAAACCCTAAGGCAGGAGATATCAACTATGGAATGATAGCTCATGGCAATGACAAGGGAAGAAACACGACTATCCATGATGCTATCGACCGTTTGTTCCATCGTCACCGTACTAAGTTAAGCATGCATTTTCTTCGGAAGGATTGGATGGTAGAAGGCTGATGAAGCATCTATGAGCAAAGGATGAAGTTTTAACCTTAGCTGGTGTATCACCAGGATCTGGAGATTTACATCAAGATGTTTAAGATGGACTGCAGGAAGTTATATTTTGACAAGGAAGCATTTCGTGAAGAACATAGGACCCAGAAGTTGAAGTAGCCAAACTGGAGGAGCAGAACCTTGAGAAACCGGAGATTTCTCAGGAACTGAAGGACCATAGGATCATGGTTCATGTCAAGGATGTTGAAACCCATAAGTTTGGAACACAACTCCAGAAATATAAAGGACGTCACGAGAGACTTCGCGTCAACAGAGATGATCGGCAAAAGAACTTGAGAAAGACAAGCATGATCGGAAGAAGCCATTGGAGGCATGAACAAGACTTGAATAGTTTGGCGATTTTGAAGATTTATTGACCTTTAAAAGACCAAACCCCTATTATATATCTACGTTAGATGCGACGATTGTGAGCTGTCATTTGTTTGATGTTTTTCCGACAGCCACAAATAAAATCTGTCTTTCAAAAACTTTGTTTGTATTGTGTGTATCCCTCTCTATCTCTCTTATCCCACCCCAACCATTGGACCCAATAGAGGATGAATGGAGATGAGCTTATATTTTCTGGACCGATGATTCAATTGGAGATGGACCGATGGATTCAGAACATGGAGGATCATATGGAGAATAACACTATAACTGGAAAGGATATGACCCAGCATGCTCTTCAGTGCTTTGAAAGAGGTGCTGCTACTTGGTGGAGGATGTACCAAACCATCAATGGACGGAAAGGAGTAACCACTTGGGAAGAATTTAAGCTGACTCTGCAAAGATCTCGTCTTGTGTCCCAGAAGTTGAGGCCTTATGGAAAGGATATGAAGAAACCTTGTGCATACAAGCTTTGTGGAGAAATAGGACACAACCATAAAGAAAACAAGGACGAATACTCTCATAAGTAGAGGATTACCAAAGGAGTTAGCTGAGGATCTCAGGGAGCTTCGTTTGGAGATAGTCCCCATAGGTTTCGTTGCAACACTGGAGGTCCAATCAACCTTAGTGGGAAAGATTCTAGAAGCTCAAAAGGATGACAAAGAGATGGCTGAGATAAAAGAGAGGATGCGCAAAGGAAAGGCCAAAGGTTTTCATAAGGATGAGCACGACACCTTATGGTTCGAGGACCGTGTATACGTGCCCAATAATGCAAAGATTAGGAAGTTAATACTTCAGGAGGCTCATGACTCACCATACTCGATTCGCCCTGGAAACACCAAGATGTATTTGGATTTGAAGGAGCGTTTCTGGTGGACTGGTATGAAGAAGGATATTGCGGAGTATGTAGTCGTAGGTGATGTATGCCAGAGAGTAAAGGTAGAGCATCAGAAGTCAGCAGGATTACTACAGCCTATGCCGATACCCGAATGCAAGTGGGATAAGCTTGGCATGGATTTCATTACCGGATTTCCCAGAACCCGATCGGGGTATGATTCTATCTGGGTAGTAGTTGATTCGCTTGACCAAAGTGGCTCACTTTATCCCAGTGAAAACCACCTATACAAGTGCGAAGTTGGCCAAGATATATATGACCAGGATCGTATGTCTGCATGGAGTTCCGAGGACTATCGTATCAGATAAAGGAACACAGTTTACCTCAAAGTTTTGGAATCAACTGCACCAGACTTTGGGTACTAGGCTAGAGTTCATTACAGCCTTTCATCCGCAGACAGATGGATAGACCGAGAGAGTTAATCAGATTCTGGAGGACATGTTGAGAGCGTGTGCGCTAGATTATGGATCTAGTAGGGATGATAATCTACCTTACGCGGAGTTCTCATACAACAACAGTTACCAAGCTAGTTTGAAGATGGCCCCTTTTGAAGCTTTGTATGGGACAAGGAGCCAGACACCGTTGATGTGGGATGAAGTTGGAGACCGTCAGTTGTTTGGACCAAATGTGATCAAGGAGTCAGAAGAGAATGTTAAGTTGATTCGAGATAGACTGAAGGTAGCTCAGTCCAGGCAGAAGAGCTATGCAGACTCAAAAACGCAAGGAGGTAGTCTATGAAATTGGAGACAGAGCATGTCTTCGTGTGTCCCCTCTGCGAGGAGTTAAACGATTTGGAGTTAAGGGAAAGTTAGCCCCGAGATTTGTAGGACCATACCAAGTTTTGGAGCGTATGGGAGAAGTGGCCAACAAGTTGGGGTCACCCGAAGGACTGTCAGGAGTTCATGATATGTTTCACGTTTCCCAGTTGAAGAAGTGCCATGCGGAGATGGCCAATATTCCCCTGTAAGGACGCTTGACCCTGGAAAGGATAATGATGTTCCACGAAGTGGAGTATGGACTTCATAAGTATAAGTTTTTTATCTCGGTATGTGGGATATCCCACAAGGATGAAGAGATGAATTACTATTGGATATAAAGGAGGTATGATGTTGGAAATATGGATCAATGGAAATTCCATGATGAGTCTGAGTAATCATGTCCTAGTTTGGTGCCAATAGAAGGAAGGAAGGCAGTACAATTGGATGGATTTAAGAATACTAGGAAGTTGGAAGTTGGAATTTGCTCGATGATAAGTTCAAGGACTACAAGTGATGAGATGGGCCATAACCCACAGGCCCCAGGACCTGCCAAGAAGCAAGCACATTCTTGCTGAAGGAAAAACCCTGGAAGAAGTTACGATTTTATCGACAGACGATCTTATAGGAGTTACGCAAAACCTGAGAGTTGTGAAGAAACGATAGATGTTTGTTTGGCTTGCAGAATCCATGGAATTATCCGAACTTGGTTCGTCGACAAGAGAAATTCTGCAATGCTTGTGAGGATGACCGAGTGTTAGAATGCGGGATTCACTAAACCGTATACAGGGGTAATGATTTGGGTGCGGGATGGATTGATCACCATACCGACTTACTCTTATTATTCGCCTTGCTATATGGGATGGTAAATCTGGGTGACCTACCTATAGTAGAGAGACGACGATCAAAACCTTGTTTAAACCTTAGAATGGTATAGCAATTTTCCCCCGTACAAGGCAGCTTTTGCCAACCGTAGGTTATACGGTGAGGATCAACCAAACCCATTTCCTGCAGGAGAAACCATAAATTGATGACCACCATGAGATATCGATAGTTGTTTAGTTTTGGCGCCAGACCCGTTAGCTAAGAAGACCCAGTCTCGAAAGAACCTTACCAGGATGAAAGTACAGAAGAATTGAGGAAAAGGTTATGCCGCTACCGGAAGAGCCAAAGAAGGAACTATCCTTACGATCTGAGAAGACCGGCCCGGTCAAGAATAAGGATGGAGTATATGAGTATGATGGAACCGTAACAATGTTTCTAAGGGTGGTAGCACCCCAGACCCCCTGTGATAATCGATGGATTTTGAGAAGACCCCGAACCTAACCTATTTCTTTATAGCCTCTCCGAATCTCGAGGACGAGATTCATTTTAAGGGTGGTCGGTTTGTAACATTCCAAAATTCTAAATTTTGGAATGTTATAATAAATAGATAGTTTTGACTGATTGTTTGAGTGTTGTGTGATTAATTGACTGAAAGTGAGTGAAATTCGAAACTTTTCGAAAGTTAAATGAGAGGGAATAAAAGGACTTTCCCAAACTTTCACCTTTTTGCATTTTGATCTCCGGGAATTCAAATCCTTTTCAAATTCAAAACCCTCGAGAGAAGATGACATGACTTCTTCCATTTAATTAAATGAAAAGGGTATTTGAAAATATTTGAATTTCATTTGAAAATATTTCCAATTCATAAACTTCAAGCAACTCAATGATTTTCATGAGAGAAGATAAAATGACTTCTTCAAAACATATGAAATATGAGTTGGGAGTTTAAAAGGATCAAATTTAAAGTCCTTTTGAAAATTATTTTCAATTTGGAGTTATTGGGTTTTATTCAAATTATTTTTCTCCAAAAATAAAATATACAGAAATTAGGGAAAATGATTCCCTACATCAGAAAATTGGAGAGAAATAAATTTGAATTAATTTTGGTATTTTTAAAATGATTTTTATTGGATTTTATTAGAGCAGCAGTAGTGTTTGATTTAATTGAATTCTTGTGTATTTTATTTGATGTTAGAAAAATGTTCATGCTGTAGGAAAGCTTTTTTTGAAAATTGTGATATATTATACGCCTATATAATTTTTATTTGTTTTTATTATTTTTGGTCTGTGTTTTTTTGAAAAAAGGTTATTTAAAAAAAAACTTCTGGACCGACCGTACCGGGTCGGCCCAGCCGGCCCGACGCGCCGTCCGCCTCGCCGTCCGCCTCGCCACCGAGCTCGGGACACAGTCCCGAGCGCTGCCGCAACCGCCGCCGCCTTGATGTCCGTACGCCGCCCGGACTTCGCGACCACCTTGCCCCCTCGCGCACGCCAAGCCACCGCCTCGCCTCCATTTATATAGCCGCACCCCGGGCCCCTCTCTCCTTTCCCGCATCTCGCCGCGCCGTCGCACGCATCCCGAGCCGCCGCCGCGCCCTTGCACTAGCGCCGCCGCCGCCGCATTTCCCGCATCGCCGCTTCTCGCCGTCCCGCGCCGCTAGCTGCCGCAGCTGCCGCCCCGCGCCGCCGTAGCCACCTCCCGCGCCACGCAGCCCCACCGCCGTCTCGCCGTTGCCGCGCCGCATCCGCCGTCGCACTTCTCGTTGCAGCCGCCGGAAACCGCCGTCCCATTGACCCGCCGTGGACCGGTAAAACCGCTCGGCCGATCCGGTTTATTTTTTTCAGCCTTCGGTTCTTTTCGTTATTCCCGGTTTTTCTTAATAACCTAGTTAAGTAGTGAACGTTCGTTGTTTTGGTCTTGGCAGCGAACGTTTTCGTCATATAAGCTTCTGTAGCGAACGTTCGCTATTTAGTTTTTTTTTCTTTTATTTTAGTTTTCTGCCACGGACTCGTTTGTGAGTATTTTATTTACAGATTGGCCCCTGTTTTTCAAACTAGCACAATTTTTTACTCGTTTGTCCAAATCCAACGAAACCAACGCCCACTTCTTCGTTATGATCCCCTCTATCCAGTAATCCAACTCAAACATGTTTTTGAAATTTTAAAATTTGAATTAGATCAGTTTTGAATTCAAACTTCTATTGATCGTAACTTGAGTTTTATAACTCCGATTTAGTTGATTCTTTTTGCGAATTAAAGCTCTTGACCTAAACTTTCTGATAAGGCCAAATTCATATAATTTTGGTACTGTTAGAAATTGTTTTATGTTGCAAGAGTTATTTGCTTGGTTTTGATGTTGTCCAAATTGTTTCTTTATTCTTTCCGATCTTTTGAGTGATTGCTTATGTGTGGTTACTATTGCCTGCTTACGATAAATTGACCGGAGTGTGACGAGTAGAACTATCAAGGGTTTTGAGTGCGAATCATCTTCATCAACAGTACAGGCAAGTTCACACTTTGATCATATCCCTTTCATACCCAGTTTTTATGCATTAGTTTCACCCTCAAACATTGCATGGTTAGGAATTGATAACATGTGGGTTTTGGGAAGTAGTTGATGAGGTAGGAACCTATTGCCCTACATTCAAACCTTGGGAGTTACTATTACGTTATGCTTATATTGCAATGCTATGCTCGTAGACGTGGATTGGGTTTTGAGTGTATTAATGACAGATGTGAGATTGTTAATTAATGGTTAAACTTAAGGTGGCAAATTAAATACACATCTGGGTGGATTGAGGCACCTGGGGTACCCAGTGATTGCCTGTTTTTTGAAAATACCGGGGTACTGTGTGATTCTCCTATGGACGGCCACCCAGACTCAAAGGGATCATGAGATTATTCATGCTAGAAACTTCCGTGTGCAGCCACAAGCTATTATGGGCTCTAACATAGTTGATTAAGTTGTGTGAACTTTTACAGTGGTAGACTAGCAGATGTAGGGGATGTAGGTGTACCGGTCTACCCATCGTAAGGTGCTAACGCTTCTGAAAGACTGTGTCTCGGTCATCCGTTTCTCAAACACCATGTAGTTAGAGAAATCCAACGGAGGAGATCGAGTCTTGTGGGGAAAAGTGCGCAAACCTCTGCAGAGTGTACAAACTAATCATGGTTAGCCGTGTCCCCGGTTATGGACAATCTTGAGTATCTGGTTCTCGGATTATCCTGTTGATCTCATCACGTTACTTAAATAATTTGTTGGGTAGTTAATCATTACTTTTAATTGGGATTGAGAGGGGGTTTACCTTCTCAATATTTTTCAACCAACTTTGTAGTTAAATAAATTATATTCCTTTGCAGTAGGGAAAAATTGGCTTTTCGCAAAAACCTTATAACCATAGAACTTTTCCACCAGCCATATATGCATGTAGTGATAGTCATTGTTCATCATTTCTCTATGGTGTGAATTGCCAGTACATTCAATGTACTGACCCTTTGTGGCTGCAACGTCTCATGTTGCAGGATTCTTACGACGAGTAAGTGATACGTTAGGGTTACGATTTCTATTGTGACGGCCGGATAATTAAGCTACAGTGAACCTCTGCTACTGATGCCACGTCACCTCGATTATAGTTGCTAATCTCGAGTTAGTTCGAAACCGGTTCGAATTCAAATTCAAAATCAAGGAAACAATAAAATATTTTCAAATATTAAAAAATAAAATGTTGTTAATGTGACAAATAAATCATGGATGATATTGGTGGAGAAACAACATCTTTTTAAAATAATTAAATACCCTAAAGTGATGACAACAGCAGCAAAAACAATTAGTTATACCCCTATTATATTTTATAAAATACTAAACTACTTTAGCTAGGTTCCAAAGTTATTGTGGCAGTGGTATAATTAATGTTACTATTTTAGGTACTAAATGAATATTTTACAAAACTAAAACAATTTGGGAAATAAAATTAAATCAGAAAAGAAAAATAAGAAAAAGGATAAGGCTAAACAAAAATTAAAACAAAAAGAGAGCCTCCTGGGCCACTTGGCCCATCTAGCCAAAAGGGGCCAGCCCACCCCCTCGTCCCCTTCCTCTGCTACAGGGAGGCAGGGGGGATCGTGGCGCTCATCCCCCTGGCCATGGCCACCCGAGCCTTGCGTGGAAGCCATCCACGACCCCCCCTCAGTACAAAAAGCCCCCTCTCCCTCCTGCTAACCCTAGCTCCTCACTCCGCCGCCCCTCTCGTTCTCCCCCTCGCCTTTGCTTCCTCCCCGCGCACTGCCGAGCCGCCGTCGCCATGGTTTTGCTCGCCGCCGCGGCTAACGTCGACCCCGCGCTCCGAGATCCAGTCCATGAGCTCCGTCTGCCTCCCCTACGTCGTCCACGCGCCCCCGTGCGAGCTCGGCGCCACGACAGCGAGTGGAGCGGGACCTTCTTCATCCTCCGGCCGCCACTGTTCGCCGCCTCGATTCACCGTCGTCACTCCGCCCCGGCTTAAGCCCAGCAGCACCTCGTCCTCACTGTGAGCGCGCGCTCCTTCTCCCCCTTTTCCCGGGCTTGATTTCGAGCTCACACGCGTAGTTGCGACATGCCCGTACCCCCACCGCCGCCGATGAGCTCCGCCGACGCGTCCATGGCCGTCGTGGGCCTCGCCCGACCCCAGCACCGTTCTCCTGGTGCTCCGAGGAGCACGACGCACACTCGCACGCCTCACCTCTGCCCCGTAGCGCTGACGTTGCACCCCTCCCCGAACGCCACCGCTGCTCTTCGTCGCCGTTCCGGCCAGCTCCGGCTAACTCCGGCGACGCCACCGGTCCCAGTCGACGCGCCACCTCGCCAGCTTCCTGACGCACACGACCGCGCGGCAAACCGAGGTCGGAGGCGACCGCACGGTCGTCGCCGGCGTACCCCGCCTCGCCGTCGTTAGCGCGCCGGTGCGCCGCTGAAGTGGCACTTAGATTAGCTACTAATCACCCCCACTAACCCCACTGACACCTGGGCCCAAGGCCATTAACTTAAGCTAAAACATTAGATTAAATAAAACTCCCCCTGAGTCACTTACAAGTGGGGCCAGGCGGCCACTTTGACTGGTCAAGGTGTACCAGTCAACCAGTCAGCCCCTCTGGTGCACTCTGGGTGCAGTGCACCATGTGCACCTAGCAATTTCCCGTTTAATTTTCGAATTAAAATAAATCTGTAATTTCAGAAAATCAATAAAACTTTGGAAAATCATATAAAATAAACCGTAAGTCAGATAGAAATAATTTATATATGAAAGTTTCTCAGAACGACGAGACAAATCCGGATACGCAGTCCGTTCGTACACCACACGTCCCTAGCATAGCGAACATGCAACATTTTGCCTCCGGTCCGCCCGTCCGAAAGCGCGAAACACCGGGAATACTTTCCCGGATGTTTGCCCCCTTCTCCAGTAGTACCTGATACTACGTTAGGTCACCTCTAGCACCGTGTATTGCCATGTTACGCTTTGTGATGCTTTGATTACTCTGTTATTTATTGTGTCCCCCCTCCGTTACTTCTTTCCGGTAGACCCTGAGACCGCTGCCGGTACCCCTGTGATCGACTACATCAACGACGAACCCTTCTTGCCAGAGCAACCAGGCAAGCCCCCCCCCTTGATCACCAGATATCGCCTATTCTTCTCTATACTGCTTGCATTAGAGTAGTGTAGCATGTTACTGCTTTCCGTTAATCCTATCCTGATGCATAGTCTGTCATTGTTGCTACAGTTGTTACCCTTACCTGCTATCCTACTGCTTAGTATAGGATGCTAGTGTTCCATCAGTGGCCCTACACTGTTGTCCGTCTGCCATGCTATACTACTGGGCCGTGATCACTTCGGGAGGTGATCACGGGTATATACTATATACATTATATACATGACACATGTGGTGACTAAAGTCGGGTCGGCTCGAGGAGTACCCGCAAGCGATTCTGATGAGGGGGCTGAAAGGACAGGTGGCTCCACCCCGGTAGAGGTGGGCCTGGGTTCCTGACGGCCCCCGACTGTTACTTTATGGCGAAGCGACAGGGCAGGTTGAGACCACCTAGGAGAGAGGTGGGCCTGGCCCTGGTCGGCGTTCGCAGATACTTAACACGCTTAACGAGTTCTGGGTATTTGATCTGAGTCTGGCCATTTGGTCTATACGCACTAACCATCTACGCGGGAGTAGTTATGGGTATCCCGGCGTCGTGGTATCAGCCGAAGCCTTCGTGACGTCAGCGACTGAGTGGCGCACGCCGCATTGGACCGTAAGCTCGCGCTTGTATTAAGGGGGCTAGGTCTGCTTCCGGCCGCGTACGCAACATGCAGGTGTGCATAGGGCGATGGGCCCAGACCCCTGCGCGCATAGGGTTAGACCGGCGTGCTGACCTCTCTGTTGTGCTTAGGTGGGGCTGCGACGTGTTGATCTTCCGAGGCCGGGCATGACCCAGAAAAGTGTGTCCGGCCAAATGGGATCGAGCGTGTTGGGTTATGTGGTGCACCCCTGCAGGGAAGTTTATCTATTCGAATAGCCGTGTCCCTCGGTAAAAGGACGACCCGGAGTTGTACCTTGACCTTATGACAACTAGAACCGGATACTGAATAAAATACACCCTTCCAAGTGCCAGATACAACCCGGTGATCGCTCTCTAACACGGCGACGAGGAGGGGATCGCCGGGTAGGATTATGCTATGCGATGCTACTTGGAGGACTTCAATCTACTCTCTTCTACATGCTGCAAGATGGAGGCTGCTAGAAGCGTAGTCTTCGACAGGATTAGCTATCCCCCTCTTATTCTGGCATTCTGCAGTTCAGTCCACTGATATGGCCCTTTACACATATACCCGTGCATATGTAGTGTAGCTCCTTGCTTGCGAGTACTTTGGATGAGTACTCACGGTTGCCTTTCTCCCTCTTTTCCCCTTTCTGTACCTGATTGTCGCAACCAGATGCTGGAGTCCAGGAGCGAGAGATCCCGAGGATGATTCTACATGGAGTTCGGCTTCGAGGAGTAGTTTGGAGGTCCCAGGGAGGAGGCCTTGCCTTTTCGATCGTTGCTACTTTTGTGCTAGCCTTCTTAAGGCAAACTTGTTTAACTTATGTCTGTACTCAGATATTGTTCCTTCCGCTGACTCGTCTGTGATCGAGCACTTGTATTCGAGCCAATATGAGGGAGCCAATATGAGCATCCATGTTCTGCTATTGGTTATTGACCGGAGATGAGTCTCGGTCATGTCTACATAGTTCTCGAACCCGTAGGGTCCGCACGCTTAACGTTCAATGACGATCCGTATTATGAGTTTATGTGATTTGATGTACCGAAGGTTGTTCGGACTCCTGGATGAGATCACATATGTGACGAGGAGTCTTGGAATGGTCGAGACATAAAGATTCATATATTGGAAGGTTACATTCGGACACCGGAATGCTTCGGGTCATTTCGGATAAGTTTCGAAGTACCGGGGGTTACCGGAACCCCCCACCCCCTCCCGGGAAGTTATTGGACCTCATGGGCCTAGTGGTTGAAGAGAGGAGGAAGGCCAAGGTGTGGCGCTCGCCACCCCTAGCCCAAACCGAATTGGACTAGGGCTAGGGGGGGGCCCTTTCCACTACTAGGGAAAACCCTAGTAGTAGCGCGGGTTTAATGCCCACTAGTAGCGCGGGCTGCTGCGCTACTAATAAGGCACTACAGCTATTACTTAGCAGTAGCACGTGCGACACGCGCTACTGCTAAGACACATAGCCGCAGCGCTTGTTCTCTCCCGCGTTGCTACTAATCTAGCTAGTAGCAGCGTGTTTACTATCCATCGCTACTAGTATTCTTTTTTTCATTTTTTTATTTTTAGTGTATTTATACGCCGTTATACAAATTTTGGTACAATACTAATTATGAGGTTTATATCATTATGTCCATAACAGTGTGTCAAATGAAGGTGGATTAGGTTCAAGTGGAGGCAATATGTGGTGCATGTCAAAAGTATACTACTAATCCAAACTTGATCTAGTTTGGACTAGTAGTACTTTCGATGTGCACCACATGTTGCCTCCACTTGAATCTAATCCGCCAGCACAAGCTATTTAATCATCATCATAGTCATTACCACCAACAGTATTTATTTAATCACCATAGTCATAGTGTAGCACATCATCATCTTCAAACTCATTCTAGCTAGCTAATCACCACCAACACTAACTGCGGTAGCTATCTAATCACCACCAACACTAGCTAATAATAATCATCATAGTCATTACCACCAACACTAGCTATTTAATCATCATAGTCATAGTGTAGCACATCATCATCTTCAAACTCATTTCTAGCTAGCTAATCACTCCTGCTGTTCTCTCTCAGGTAAAATAACATAAAACATGTGTTACACTCCTCCTTCATCAAGTTGGAGCATGCAGATGAACCTGTCTCCTAATCGTGGGCTGCGCTTCTGATTGCTGCCCCCTAGCACTTCTCTGCACTCCCCCTTCACAATTTTGCTCCAGTCTTTCACTATTAAGCATTCCTCGCTATTAGAAATCCTGAATGCACTAAAGTGCATTGTAGGATATCTTTGCCGTAAGCTAACAATACTCATGGTACCTTTAGTCTCGATCCTATGAGGCACAACATTCATCGGGAGTCCCTGTTGAAGAACATCGTATAGTAACATAATTAGCAATGAAGTTTAGCTTAAAAATAATGTATGCAAAAGATGCACTGAGGACAAATAGTAAAAATCTTATCATCTTTCCTAAATAGATGTGACCGTAGTTCAGTATGAACACTATTGGTCGCACGTTTTGAGTACTAACATTTCTAAGTGCAGGAAGAAAATTTGTCTTGACAGTATGAAGATCCTCAAGCCATGAAACATAATGACTTACCTCCTCGCAGTTTAGTTCAGCCCCGGGACAGTAGTAGGTCCTGTCTACCAAGCGCTGGACATGTTTGCTTGAACAGAAATAAGCTGACAATAGAAATTAGTTGTCAACTTTTTTGAATAAACAATATCAAAGACATAAATATGGTTGATAAACTCACATAATGGTATAACTGGAGGCGTCTGTACATGGACCCAAATGTCGATATTACCTTCAATATCATCTTCCGGACAAATATCAAAGGTGATAACCATATCAGGCTCAAATGCATAAGTCTTGCATAGTGCTCGCCAAGTTTTGCATCCAAAATAGGTGTAGTCGTCTGCATTGTATAATTTTGCGTGGAAAATACAACCATGCTCGGTCTTCAAGTAAACTTTCTTTACCTCCATAGTACGATTGAAACCTATGTTATCCAAGACAAAAACTCTTGCATGGCAAGGGATACACTAGTAAAATAGTAAAAAAATTAAATTATAAGTTGAAGTAAATGAAGCAGATGTCATGCTTAATTACGAAAAAAGACTTGTCGTTGTGACTTACTGTATCCACTTCGAAGTTCTCGTCCAGCTTGATGCTGAAGCTCCTATCATCAACTAGGAAGATTCCGCCGCACAGGCCGCGCTCGTCTTCGCAGTATTTGCAAATACCGAAATCCTTTTCGTCGTCAGACATTTCCTATGTTCATAGTTGAAACATTAATTGAAAATCGATCAAAGACAACTACCAGGATACTCAACACACAAATCCGGGGCACTCGATATTTCCTACATATTCTGGCACAAGTCATGCCAAAATTCACGGAAAAATCCGGCATGACCTTTGCTAAAATAGGACATATCGAGCGCCTGAAATTTGCCGGAACGGAAATGAATCAACACTCCGGCAAAACATAGGCCACTCGGAGGTGTAACCTGCAAACATGACCGGCCACTTGGGCAAGCACATATCCTATTTGAGCAACACAAGATATACATTTCAAAATATCTTATAGGACTCATATTGACATGAGCATTAAATAAGCAAAACCAAATCGTAAAATAAATAAGTATTCAAATTAGCATGCATTCAATAAGCATAAGTAAATCATCTCATGCGTCCGTACATCATCAAATATTATCACTAATACATCCCGAATAGTATCATACATATAACATCACTAATACTACTAAAACCCTAGCACACGACGGGTATCGGCGCGGGCGGTGGACACCCAAAGAGAAGGAACCATCACAGGATCATAGCTCCAGTGAGATCCCTCGAGAACCTGCCAGGTATTGGAGAACCTGTGCTCCAACGCAAACAAGTAGCGACGGACGTGCGTGTCCTCCTCGCTGACACGGTGACGTACCACCTCCGCGGGGTCCTCAAGCCTCTGCACCGTCACTAGCCCACGCGACCGCCACCAAAGAAGGTTCGGGTCAACGATGGGCTGGCTTCTCACCAAGCTGCGCCCCCGGTAGGTAGCGCCTCCCAGTATCAGCCCGGCGGAGCCCAGTCCCGGACATGGCCCATCTGGTCAAGCAGGTGTCCTCCGCCGAGTCGACGATGAGGATGCGGGATAGGCATCGTCGACGTCGATGCGGGAAAAATTGCTTTAACTAAAAAAAAATGACAACAAGTTCTTACTAACTAGTTCTATTAATTCAACTAGTTCTTACTAAAAATAAACTTACTATAAATAAAAATAAACTAGTACCTAATTAGTACCTAGTTCTTACTAACTAATTAGTACCTAGGAACTACTGCCCTAATTACCATCTAATTTGATGAACCTAGGGGTGGAAAGTGGTAGCGGATATTCCAATTATCCAACTTAAAAGTGAAATAAGTGGTCAAATTTTACTCGTTTTATTATGCATTACAATAGTGTTTATTCATCATCTTAGAAAACATCATCTAAGAAAACATCCGAGCTGCATCCGTATCCGATTCATTTCCACCCATAGATGAACCCTAACTAATTTGATGCAACATAAATTTGAAGAACCCTAGCTAGGCAAAGGCGGGGGAGCAGGCGTGCTCACCTCGGGTGCCTGCGGCGAGGGAGGGGCAGGCGGCGTCGAGGTCGGGGTCGGGGCTCGGGCGCGCGGCGGAGGGCGGCGTCGAGGTCGGGGTCGGGGGCGGCGCCGAATCCCGTGTCGGGGGCGGCGTCGAGGGTGTGCGGAGAGCGACGGGAGAGCGCGCGGCGGCCGACGGGCGACGGCGGCGGCGACAGCGGAGGAGTTGGATTTGGCGGAATTGGCCGTGGGGAAGAACGACCACGCGGTTAAGTCAGAAGTAGCAGTAGCGCATTCCAGGAAGTGCGCTACTGCTAAGCTAGCTACAGCGTTTTCCTCGATACGCGCTACTGCTGTTTCTTTCTCTTTTTTCCCCTTTTTCATACTACAGGAATCAGCTAGTTTGCCGTCTGGCGAGTATAGACGGCAAAGAGCGAAATACAGACGGCAAAGAGTTTGCCGTCAACCGGCTGACGGCAAAGTTAGACGGCAAAGAGGATGGCGGCAAAGGTTGCTTTGCCGTCAGCTTTTAATAGGACAGACGTCAAAGTCTTTGCTGTCAGCCAAACCATCTTTGCCGTCAAGCTAGATAAGAACAGACGGCATAGAAATGTGCCTTTGCCGTCAGCCAAAAATTCATCTTTGCCGTCATCCAGAAATATCACAGACGGCAAAGAACCTTATTTTATTTATAAAAAAACTAAACCAACAGACCAATTGGAGACCCCAAATGGTCAAAGGTGTAGACAAAATCATCACTTGCATTTTTTCTTTCTTGTGATATTCATTCGTTTGTGCCGCACTTTGGTAGTCTGACAACCATCTTAGTCTGACAATCATCTTATGTATGCACCATACAAGTTTCATTACAGAGGGATTACAAAGGGTGTCAAACAAAAAAAATCAGATTACAGACGGTGGCTGGCGCGGTACGGGTGAGCCACGCCATTGCCGTCGTGGCACGACGGTGGCCGGTGCGGAACGACGATGACCGGCGTGGAACGGAGTGTGCAGGCCGTTGCGGCACGATGCGCCACAAGCGGGGCCGACGGGGAACAAGGCCGGGGCCGATGAGGGCGATGTGCCGGGGTCGACGATGGACGGGGCAGGGGCCAGCAGAGGCCTACAGGAGCGAATGCAACGGGGGCCGGGGCGGGGACGGCGGAGGCCTGCCGGGGCGAAGGGGTCGGGGCCGGGCTCGATGGCGCCGTGGGGGAAGGGGCCACGGGCGCAGAGGCCGGCCACGGGGGCGCAAACGCCGGCACGCGGGGCGTAGACGTCGGGGTGACGGGGCGCAGACGCCGGCGCGCGGGGAATCTGTGGTGAGGAGGCCGGCGCGCGAGGCGAAGGGGTGAAGAGCACAGAGGCCGGCGGCGCCGGGGCGCAGACGACTGCGCGCGGGGGCCCCGTGGCGAGGAGGCCTGCGGCGGCGCTAGGGCCAAAGCGGGAGGAGGCAGGGACGAACTGGCGGCGAGATGGCCGAAGCGGGGTCCAGACACCGGCGCTGTGGTTGTCTAGATCGGGAGCACGAGCAGCGGTTCGTGAGAGAGAGAGAGAGATGCGTACGGGAGAGGGTTCATGCGGGGATAAGGGAGTTATGGTGAGATGGGAGTCGTGGGTGAGGCGGGTAGGTTCATGGGGGCGCGTGCATCGTGGGTCAGTGGGTGGGTGGGGGCTTGCGTCGGCGTCTGATGGCTGGTGGGATGTGCGTCTAGGATGTTGCCATGTCATCGATCCAGGTGATCTATTCGCGTGATGTGCTTTCTCTTTGCCATCTGCAGATCAAACACAGACGGCAAATAGCTCACTTTGCCGTCTGCCAAAACAAACACAGACGGCAAAGAATCTTTGTTGTCTGTGTATTTTTGCCAGATGACAAAATGAGCTCTTTGCCGTCTGTGTTTTTTTTGCAGACGGCAAAGTTTATTTTGCCGTTAGTTTTTCTTTGACGTCTTCTGATGACGGCAAACCCTTTCTTTGCCGTCTTGCCCGACAAAAAGCAGACGGCAAAGACGTCCCAGACGGCAAATTAGCTGTTTCCAGAATAGTAAAAAATAAATAAATTATAAGTTGAAGCAAATGAAGCAGATGTCATGCTTAATTACGAAAAAAGACTTGTCGTTGTGACTTACTGTATCCACTTCGAAGTTCTCGTCCAGCTTGATGCTGAAGCGCCTATCATCATCTTGGAAGATTCCGTCGCACAGGCCGCGCTCATCTTCGCAGTATTTGCAAATACCGAAATCCTTTTCGTCGTCAGACATTTCCTATGTTCATAGTTGAAACATTAATTGAAAATCGATCGAAGACAACTACCAGGATACTCAACACACAAATCCGGGGCACTCGATATTTCCTACATATTCTGGCACAAGTCATGCCAAAATTCACGGAAAAATCCGGCATGACCTTTGCTAAAATTGGACATATCGAGCGCCTGAAATTTGCCGGAACGGAAATGAATCAACACTCCGGCAAAACATAGGCCACTCGGAGGTGTAACCTGCAAACATGACCGGCCACTTGGGCAAGCACATATCCTATTTGAGCAACACAAGATATACATTTCAAAATATCTTATAGGACTCATATTGACATGAGCATTAAATAAGCAAAACCAAATCGTAAAATAAATAAGTATTCAAATTAGCATGCATTCAATAAGCAAAAGTACATCATGTCATGCGTCCGTACATCGTCGAATATTACCACTAATACATCCCGAATAGTATCACACATATAACATCACTAATACAACTAAAACCCTAGCGCACGAGGGGTATCGGCACGTGCGGTGGACACCCAAAGAGAAGGAACCATCACAGGATCATAGCTCCAGTGAGATCCCTCGAGAACCTGCCAGGTATTGGAGAACCTGTGCTCCAATGCAAACAAGTAGCAACGGACGTGCACGTCCTCCTCGCTGACACGGTGACTTACCACCTCTGCGTTGTCCTCAAGCCTCTCCACCGTCACTGGCCCACGCGACCGCCACCAAAGAAGGTTCGGGTGAACGATGGGCTGGCTCCTCACCAAGATGCGCCCCCCCGGTAGGTAGCGCCTCCCAGTACCAGCCCGGCGGAGCCCAGTCCCGGACATGGCCCATTTGGTCAAGCAGGTGTCCTCTGCCGAGTCGACGACGAGGATGCATGATAGGCATCGTCGACGTCGATGCGGGAAAAATTGCTTTAACTAAAAAAAATAACAGCAAGTTCTTACTAACTAGTTCTTACTAAAAATAAACTTACTATAAATAAAAATAAACTAGTACCTAATTAGTACCTAGTTCTTACTAACTAATTAGTACCTAGGAACTACTGCCCTAATTACAATCTAATTTGATGAACCTAGGGGTGGAAAGTGGTAGCGGATATTCCAATTATCCAACTTAAAAGTGAAATAAGTGGTCAAATTTTACTCATTTTATTATGCATTACAATAGTGTTTATTCATCATCTAAGAAAACATCATCTAAGAAAACATCCGAGCCGCATTCGTATCTGATTTATTTCCACCCATAGATGAACCCTAACTAATTTGATGCAACTAAAATTTGAAAAACCCTAGCTAGGCAGAGGTAGGGGAGGGGGGAGCAGGCGTGCTCACCTCGGGTGTCTGCGGCGAGGGAGGGGCAGGCGGCGTCGAGGTCGGGGTCTGGGCTCGGGCGCGCGGCGGAGGGCCGCGTCAAGGTCGGGGTCGGGAGCGGCGTCGAGGGTGTGCGGAGAGCGACGGGAGAGCGCGCGGAGGCCGACGGGCGACGGCGACAGCAGAGGAGTTGGATTTGGGGGAATTGGCCGTGGGGAAGAACGACCACGCGGTTAAGTCAAAAGTAGCAGTAGCGCATTCCAGGAAGTGCGCTACTGCTAAGCTAGCTACAGGGTTTTCCTCTATACGCGCTACTGCTATTCCTTTCTCTTTTTCCCCTTATTGATTCATTTTTCTTCACATTTTTTCCTTTCACCTTTTTCTATTTCTTTCATTTTCATTTACTTTTCCATTTTCTTAACATTTAATTTTATTTGCTTTAGCAGTAGCGCATTTCATCGTAAACGCGGTGTTACAAAGCAAGTAGCGGTAGCGCGGTTCTACGTAGATCCCTACTACTATGTGTAGCCTATCGGCCAAGCCGTGGGAATTTTAGTAGTAGCGCTTTTATCTTCAGGCGCGCTACTGCTACAATTGTATCTGTAGCGCCGTTTACACCAGCGCGCTACTGCTACTTAGCACCAGCGTGCTTTTTTAACACGCGCTACAGCTAAAGTTCTGTGTATAAGGTTTTCCCTAGTAGTGTTCCTTCTCTTCTCCCTCTCCTTCCCCCTTCTCCTTGTGGAAGTAGGAAAGGGGGGGGGGCAATCCTACTTGGTGTAGGACTCCCCCCCTTGCGCGTGCCTCCTCCTGGTCGGCCTCTTCCTCCCTCCCTCCTTTATATACGTGGGGAGGGGCACCCAAAGGCACAACAGACATTCTCTTAGCAGTGTGCGGCGCCCCCCTCCACAGTTTTACACCTCGGTCATATCGTTGTAGTGCTTAGGCGAAACTCTGCGTCGGTAACTTCATCATCACCGTCACCACGCCATCATGCTGATGAAACTCTCCCTCGGCCTCAGCTGGATAAAGAGTTCGAGGGACGTCACCGAGCTAAACATGTGCAGATCGTGGAGGTGCCGTGAGTTCGGTATTTGATCGGTTGGATCACGAAGACGTTCGACTACATCAACCGCGTTACTAAATGCTTCCGCTTTCGGTCTACGAGGGTACGTGGACACACTCTCCCCGCTCGTTGCTATGCTTCTCCTAGATAGATCTTGCGTGATCGTTGGCAATTTTTTGAAATACTACGTTCCCCAACAGTGGCATCCGAGCCAGGTCTATGCGTAGATGTTATATGCACGAGTAGAACACAAAGAGTTGTGGGTGATAATAGTCATACTGCTTACCTGCATGTCATACTTTGATTCAGCGGTATTGTTGGATGAAGCGGCCCAGACCGACATTACATGACCGCATTCATGAGACTGGTTCTACCGCCGTGCTTCGCACACAGGTGGCTAATGGGTGTCTGTTTCTCCAACTTTAGTTGAATCGAGTGTGACTACGCCCGGTCCTTGTTGATGTTTAAAACAACACATTTGATGAAAAATCGTTGTGGTTTTGATGCGTAGGTAAGAATGGTTCTGGCTTATGGAGGACACCATGCTAGAGACAGAACTGCACATAAGGTATTGCAATCTGGTTTTTATTGGCCTACTCTCTTCAAGGATGCCCGTAAGTTTGTTTTATCTTGTGATGAATGTCAAAGAATTGGTAATATTAGTAGACGTCAAGAAATGCCTATGAATTATTCACTTGTTATTGAACCATTTGATGTTTGGGGCTTTGATTATATGGGACCTTTTCCTGCCTCTAATGGATACACACATATTTTAGTTGCTGTTGATTATGTTACTAAGTGGGTAGAAGCTATTCCAAATAGTAGTGCTGATCATAACACTTCTATTAAAATGCTTAAAGAAGTTATTTTTCCGAGGTTTGGAGCCCCTAGATATTTAATGACTGATGGTGGTTCACATTTTATTCATGGTGCTTTCCGAAAAATGCTTGCTAAATATGATGTCAATCATAGAATTGCATCTCCTTATCACCCACAGTCTAGTGGTCAAGTAGAATTGAGCAATAGAGAGCTCAAACTAATTTTGCAAAAGACTATTAATAGATCTAGAAAGAATTGGTCCAAGAAACTGGATGATGCATTATGGGCCTCCAGAACTGCATACAAAAATCCTATGGGTATGTCTCCGTATAAAATGGTTTATGGTAAAGCATGTCACTTACCTCTCGAACTAGAACATAAGGCTTATTGGGCTATTAAAGAGCTCAATTATGATTTCAAACTTGCCGGTGAGAAGAGGTTATTTGACATTAGCTCACTTGATGAATGGAGAACCCAAGCTTATGAGAATGCCAAATTGTTTAAAGAAAAAGTTAAAAGATGGCATGACAAAAGGATACAAAAGCGTGAGTTTAATGTAGGTGATTATGTATTGCTATACAACTCTCGTTTAAGATTTTTTGCAGGAAAACTTCTCTCTAAATGGGAAGGCCCTTACGTCATCGAAGAGGTCTATCGTTCGGGTGCCATAAAAATCAACAACTTCGAAGGCACAAATCCGAAGGTGGTGAATGGTCAAAGAATTAAACATTATATCTCAGGTAATCCCATAAATGTTGAAACCAATGTTATTGAAACCGTAACCCCGGAGGAATACATAAGGGACACTTTCCAGAACGTTTCAGACTCCGAAAAGGAATAGGTATGTGGTACGGAAAGTAAACCGACTCCAAAACAGTTCTAATGGCAATTTTTATCTGTTTTGGAATATTTAGAAAAATAGAAAAATAAGAAGCAGTCCGGGAAGGACACGAGGCCTCGACGAGAGTGGAGGGCGCGCCCTACCCTACTGGGCGCCCCCCTACCTCGTGGGCACCTCGTGTGCTCTCCGGAATCCGTTTTCTTGCACGATATGTATTTTGGTTGGTAAAAATTCATTATATAATCTCCCGAAGGTTTTGACTCCTGTATCACGCAATTATCCTCTGTTCTCGTTTCGAGCTGTTTTTCTGACAGATCTAGATCATCATGACATCTCCAAGCGCCCCAAGGACAAGTTCTTCGAGAAGGTCATCAACCCTTACCTCGCGGAGGTGTTGCGACACCCTCAAACCATTGAGATGCGTGATGGGTTGCTGCTCATCCGCGATGTTGAGGGACCAAAGGGGACCGGAAGTGTGGAGACGAGGCTCAAAGCAATGGAGCAACAAGTTTTCAAGTGCCAGGGGATGGTAGAACGTGGACTCAATTCCAACCACATGATGATCGCGGAGTTCACCAACAACCACAAGATGGATGCCCAGAACATTGGGGATACCATCTTCAAGCTTCACGAGAAGATCGAGCACCTCCAAGCCCAAATCTATGACTTGCAGAACCAAAACTGTGAGTATGAGTATAGATTCAAGAGGATGAGTTTGGTTGTAGATTTGAGGATCCCGGAGACTCGATCATCCTTCTATGATGGTGAACCTAGGCCTTGGAAGATGGCCGACAAGCCCACATCATCAACAACTCCACCACCTTCTTCTTCAACAAAGGAGACATAATCACATGGGTATGGGCACTCCCCTTGGCAACTGCCAAGCTTGGGGGAGGTGCCCCAGTATCGTATCGCCACCACATCTCTATCTTTGCCATTTTTCTTAGTTTGATCCTTTTAGTAATATCTTGTTTTAGTAGAATAAAGTTTTTAGTATGATCTATTTTGGAGTTTTGCTTTATGATCCCTCTATGTAATCGAGTCCGTGAGCTATATATAATAAAGATTAGTGTTGAGTCAAGGGCTTGATTATCTTGCTATGATCTTGAGTGAATAAAAGAAAAGAGAAAAGTATAAAAAGAAACAAAGAGATCATATTGATGATTAAATTGTTGAGAGTTGAAAAACATAGCTTTGGTCATCGTTGCAATTAATAGGAAGTAATAAAGAAAGAGAGGTTTCACATATAAATATAATATCTTGGACATCTTTTATGATTGCGTGCACTCATTAAAATATGACATGCTAAAGAGTTGATGTTGGACAAGGAAGACAACGTAATGGGTTATGTTTTCTTATATCTGAGATAAAGTATATCGTCATGGATCATAAAACATGTTGAGCTTGCCTTTCCCCCTCATGCTAGCCAAATTCTTTGCACCAAGTAGAGATACTACTTGTGCTTCCAAATACCCTCAAACCCAGTTTTGCCATGAGAGTCCACCATATCTACCTATGGATTGAGTAAGATCCTTCAAGTAAGTTGTCATCGGTGCAAGCAATAAAAATTTCTCTCTAAAAATGTATGATTGATTGGTGTGGAGGAAATAAGCTTTATATGATCTTGTGATGTGGAAGAAATAAAAGCGACGTACTGCATAATAAAGGTTCATATCACAAGTGGCAATATAAAGTGACGTTCTTTCGCATTAAGATTTTGTGCATCCAACCCTGAAAGCGCATGCCAACCTCTGCTTCCCTCTGCGAAGGGCCTATCTTTTATGTTTATCTTCTACCTTATGCAAGAGTCATGGTGATCTTCACCTTTTCTTTTTACATTTTATCCTTTGGCAAGCACAGTATGTTGGAAAGATCCTGATATATATATATATATCTAATTGGATGTAAGTTAGCATGAGTTATTATTGTTGACATTACCCTTGAGGTAAAAGGTTGGGAGGCGAAACTATAAGCCCCTATCTTTCTGTGTGTCCGGTTAAAACTCCGTAACCACAAGTATTGCGTGAGTGTTAGCAATTGTGAAAGACTAAATGATAGTTGAGTATGTGGACTTGCTGAAAAGCTCTGACATAGACTCTTTCTGATGTTATGATAAATTGCAATTGCTTCAATGACTGAGATTATAGTTTGTTGGTTCACAATAAAGTTTCTGATTCATACTTGACATTGTGGATAGATTATTACTTGAGCATAAGAGATCATATGACAATATCCATATATGCTGCTGTTATGAGAATAATCATGATGCCCTCATGTCCGTATTTTATTTTATCGACACCTCTACCTCTAAACATGTCGACATATTTATTGTTATCGGCTTCCGCTTGAGGACAAGCGAGGTCTAAGCTTGGGGGAGTTGATACGTCCATTTTGCATCATGCTTTTATATCGATATTTATTGCACTATGAGCTGTTATTGCACATTATGTCACAATACTTATGCCTATTCTCTCTTATTTTACAAGGTTCACATAAGGAGGGAGAATGCCGGCAGCTGGAATTCTGCGCTGGAAAAGGAGCAAATATTAGAGACCTATTCTGCACAACTCCAAAAGTCCTGAAACTCCATGCAAGTTATTTTTGGAAATAATAAAAAATACTGAGCGGAAGAAATACCTGAGGGGGCCCACACCCTAACCACGAGGGTGGGGGGCGCGCCCTACCCCCTGGGCGCGCCCCCTGCCTCGTGGGCCCCCTGTTGGCCCTCCGGTGCCCATCTTCTGCTATATGAAGTCTTTCGTCCAAAGAAAATTCATAAGCAAGCTTTCGGGACGAGACTCTGCCACCACGAGGCGGAACCTTGGCGGAACCAATCTAGGGCTCCGGCAGAGCTGTTCTACTGGGGACACTTCCCTCCGGGAGGGGGAAATCATCGCCATCGTCATCACCAACGCTCCTCTCATCGGGAGAGGGCAATCTCCATCAACATCTTCACCAGCACCATCTCCTCTCAAACCCTAGTTCATCTCTTGTATCCAATTCTTGTCTCTAAGTCTGGGATTGGTACATGTAGGTTGCTATTAGTGTTGATTACTCCTTGTAGTTGATGCTAGTTGGTTTATTTGGTGGAAGATCATATGTTCAGATCCTATATTCATTTCAATACCCCTCTGATTATGAACATGAATATGCTTCGTGAGTAGTTACGTTTGTTCCTGAGGACATGGGAGAAGTCTTGCTATTAGTAGTCATGTGAATTTGGTATTCGTTCGATATTTTGATGAGATTATGTTGTCTATCCTCTAGTGGCGTTATGTGAACGTCGACTACATGACACTTCACCATTACTTGGGCCTAGAGGAAGGCATTGGGAAGTAATAAGTAGATGATGGGTTGCTAGAGTGACAGAAGCTTAAACCCTAGTTTATGCGTTGCTTCGTAAGGGGCTGATTTGGATCCATATGTTTCATGCTATGGTTAGGTTTACCTTAATACTTTTGTTATAGTTGCGGATGCTTGCAATAGAGGTTAATCATAAGTGGGATGCTTGTCCAAGTAAGGGCAGCACCCAAGCACCGGTCCACCCACATATCAAATTATCAAAGTACCGAACGCGAATCTTATGAACGTGATGAAAACTAGCTTGACGATAATTCCCATGTGTCCTCGGGAGCGCTTTTCTCTATATAAGAGTTTGTCCAGGCTTGTCCTTTGCTACAAAAAGGATTGGGCCACCTTGCTGCACTTTATTTACTTTTGTTACTTGTTGCTCGTTACCAATTATCTTATGACAAAACTATCTGTTACCTATAATTTCAGTGCTTGCAGAGAATACCTTGCTGAAAACTGCTTATCATTTCCTTCTGCTCCTCGTTGGGTTCGACACTCTTACTTATCGAAAGGACTACGATAGATCCCCTATACTTGTGGGTCATCAAGACTCTTTTCTGGCGCCGTTGCCAGGGAGTGAAGCGCCTTTGGTAAGGAAAAATTTATATAGTGTGCTGAAATTTAGTGTCACTTTTTACTATGGAAAGTAATCCTCCGAGGGGCTTGTTCGGGGTATCTTCACCCCGACCAGTAGAGCAAAGAGTTGGTCCTCAACCTACTGAACCTACTGAAGATGAAAATGTCTACTTTGAAATTCCTTCGGGTATGTTAGAAAAACTGCTAGCTAATCCTTATGTAGGAGATGGAACAATGCATCCTGATGAGCACTTAATATATGTGGATGTAGTTTGTGGATTATTTAAGGTTGCAGGTATACCCAATGATGTTATTAAGAAGAAGGTCTTCCCTTTATCTTTGAAGGGAGATGTATTGACATGGTATAGGCTATGTGATGATATGGGATCATGGAACACAAACGATTGAAATTGGAATTTCATCAGAAGTTTTATCCTATGCATCTTGTTCATCGTGATCGCAATTATATATATAATTTTTGGCCTCGCGAAGGAGAAAGCATCGCTCAAGCTTGGGGGAGGCTTAAATCAATGTTATATTCATGCCCCAATCTTGAGCTTACAAGAGAAATAATTATTCAAAAATTTTATGCTCGGCTTTCTGATAACAATCGCACCATGCTTGATACTTCTTGTGCTGGCTCTTTTATGATGAAGACTATTGAATTCAAATGGGATATATTGGAAAGAATTAAACGCAACTCTGAAGATTGGGATCTCGACAAAGGTAAGGAGTCAGGTATGACACCTAAGTTTGATTGTGTTAAATCTTTTATGGATACCGATGTTTTCCGTAAATTTAGCACTAAATATGGACTTGACTCTGAGATAGTAGCTTCTTTTTGTGAATCTTTCGCTACTCATGTTGATCTCCCTAAGGAGAAGTGGTTTAAATATCATCCTCCCATATAAGTAAAAGTAGTTGCACCTATTAAAGTTGAAGAAAAGACTATCACTTATAATGATCCTATTGTTCCTACTACTTATGTTGAGAAACCACCTTTCCCTGTTAGAATAAAGGCTCATGCTAAAGCTTCAACTATGGTTCGTAAAAGCAATATTAGAAATTATACACCTCCTGAGCAAGTTAAAGTTGAACCTAATATTGCTATTGTTAAAGATCTCTTGTCTGATAATATTGATGGGCATGTTATTCATTTCCGTGATGAAACTGCTAGAATTGCCAAACCTTGTGCTAAAGATAAACACACACCTGTGGTAGGCATGCCTGTTATTTCTGTTAAAATAGGAGATCATTGTTATCATGGCTTATGTGACATGGGTGCGAGTGCTAGTGCTATACCTCATGACTTATACAAAGAAATTATGCATGATATTGCACCTGCTGAGATAGAAGAAATTGATGTCACAATTAAGCTTGCCAATAGAAATACCATATCACCCATTGGAATTATTAGAGATGTTGAAGTATTGTGTGGAAAACTAAATATCCTGCAAATTTTCTTGTTCTTGGATCCCCACAAGATAGCTTTTATCCCATTATATTTGGTAGACCCTTCTTGAACACTGTTAATGCTAAGATAGACTGCGAAAAGGATGTTGTTACTATTGGTTTGGGTGATATGTCTCATGAGTTTAATTTCTCTAAATTTAGTAGACAACACCGTGAAGAGGAATTGGCTAGTAAGGATGAAATTATTGGTCTTGCTTCTATTGCCGTACCTCCGAGTGACCCTTTAGAACAATATCTGCTAGGCCATGAAAATGATATGTTTATGAATGAAAGAAGGGAAATAGATGAAGTATTCTTTAAACAGGAACCTATCCTGAAACACAATTTTCCTATTGAAATCCTAGGGGATCCTCCTCCACCCAAGGGTGATCCCGTGTTTGAGCTTAAACCGTTACCTGATACTCTTAAATATGCTTATCTTGATGAGAAAAAGATATATCCTGTTATTATTAGTGCTAACCTTTCAGAGCATGAAGAAGAGAGATTATTGAAAACTCTGAAGAAGCACCACGCTGCTATTGGATATACTCTCGATGATCTTAAGGGCATTAGTCCCACTCTATGTCAACATAAAATAAATTTGGAGAAAGATGCCAAACCAGTTCGTGATCATCAACGATGGCTGAATCCTAAGATGAAAGAAGTGGTAAGAAAGGAAATACTAAAGCTCCTTGGGGCAGGTATAATTTATCCCGTTGCTGATAGTCAATGGGTAATTCCTGTCCATTGTGTCCCTAAGAAGGGAGGTATTACTGTCGTTCCTAATGATAAAGATGAATTGATTCCACAAAGAATTATTACAGGTTATAGGATGGTAATTAATTTCCGCAAATTAAATAAGGCTACTAAAAAGGATCATTACCCCTTACCTTTTATTGATCAAATGCTAGAAAGATTATCCAAACATACACATTTTTGCTTTCTAGATGGTTATTCTGGTTTCTCTCAAATACCTATGTCAGCTGATGATCAATCAAAGACCACTTTTACTTGCCCTTCCGGTACTTTTGCTTATAGACGTATGCCTTTTGGTTTATGTAACGCACCTGCTACCTTTCAAAGATGCATGATGGCTATATTCTCTAACTTTTGTGAAAAGATTTGTGAGGTTTTCACGGACGATTTCTCGGTCTGTGGATCCTCTTTTGATGATTGCTTGAGCAACCTTGATCGAGTTTTGCAGAGATGTGAAGAAACTAATCTTGTCTTGAATTGGGAAAAGTGCCACTTTATGGTTAATGAAGGTATTGTCTTGGGGCATAAAATTTCTGAAAGAGGTATTGAAGTTGATAAAGCCAAGGTTGATGCTATTGAAAAGATGCCATGTCCTAAGGACATCAAAGGTATAAGAAGTTTCCTTGGTCACACTGGTTTTTTAGGAGGTTCATTAAGGACTTCTCAAAAATTTCTCGTCCTCTGACTAATTTATTGCAAAAAGATATACCATTTGTCTTTGATGATGATTGTGTAGAAGCATTTGAAATACTTAAGAAAGCATTGATCTCTGCACCTATTGTTCAGCCACCTGATTGGAATTTACCCTTTGAAATCATGTGTGATGCTAGTGATTATGCTGTAGGTGCTGTTCTAGGGCAAAGAGTTGATAAGAAATTAAATGTTATTCAATATGCTAGTAAAACTCTAGACAATGTTCAGAGAAATTATACTACTACTGAAAAAGAATCCTTAGTAGTTGTATTTGCTTCTGATAAGTTCAGACCTTATATTGTTGATTCTAAAGTAACTATTCACACTGATCATGCTGCTATTAAATATCTTCTGGAAAAGAAAGATGCTATTATTAGATGGGTTCTCTTGCTACAAGAATTTGATTTGCATATTATTGATAGAAAGGGAGCTGAGAACCCCGTTGCAGACAACTTGTCTAGGTTAGAAAATGTTCTTGATGACCCACTACCTATTGATGATAGCTTTCCTGATGAACAATTAAATGTCATAAATGCCTCTCGTACTACTCCATGGTATGCTGATTATGCTAATTACATCGTTGCTAAATTCATACCACCTAGTTTCACATACCAACAAAAGAAAAAGTTTTTCTATGATTTAAGACATTACTTCTGGGATGACCCACATCTTTATAAAGGAGTAGATGGTGTTATTAGACGTTGTGTACCTGAGCATGAACAGGAACAGATCCTACGCAAGTGTCACTCCGAGGCTTATGGAGGACACCACGCTGGAGACAGAACTGCACATAAGGTATTGCAATCCGGTTTTTATTGGCCTACTCTCTTCAAGGATGCCCGTAAGTTTGTTTTATCTTGTGATGAATGTCAAAGAATTGGTAATATTAGTAGACGTCAAGAAATGCCTATGAATTATTCACTTGTTATTGAACCATTTGATGTTTGGGGCTTTGATTATATGGGACCTTTTCCTGCCTCTAATGGATACACACATATTTTAGTTGCTGTTGATTACGTTACTAAGTGGGTAGAAGCTATTCCAACTAGTAGTGCTGATCATAACACTTCTATTAAAATGCTTAAAGAAGTTATTTTTCCAAGGTTTGGAGTCCCTAGATATTTAATGACTGATGGTGGTTCACATTTTATTCATGGTGCTTTCCGAAAATGCTTGCTAAATATGATGTCAATCATAGAATTGCATCTCCTTATCACCCACAGTCTAGTGGTCAAGTAGAATTGAGCAATAGAGAGCTCAAACTAATTTTGCAAAAGACTGTTAATAGATCTAGAAAGAATTGGTCCAAGAAACTGGATGATGCATTATGGGCCTATAGAACTGCATACAAAAATCCTATGGGTATGTCTTCGTATAAAATGGTTTATGGTAAAGCATGTCACTTACCTCTCGAACTAGAACATAAGGCTTATTGGGCTATTAAAGAGCTCAATTATGATTTCAAACTTGCCGGTGAGAAGAGGTTATTTGACATTAGCTCACTTGATGAATGGAGAACCCAAGCTTATGAGAATGCCAAATTGTTTAAAGAAAAAGTTAAAAGATGTCATGACAAAAGGATACAAAAGCGTGAGTTTAATGTAGGTGATTATGTATTGCTATACAACTCTCGTTTAAGATTTTTTGCAGGAAGGGAAGGCCCTTACGTTATCGAGGAGTTCTACCGTTCCGGTGCCATAAAAATCAACAACTTCGAAGGCACAAATCCGAAGGTGGTGAACGGTCAAAGAATTAAACATTATATCTCAGGTAATCCCATAAATGTTGAAACCAATGTTATTGAAACCGTAACCCCGGAGGAATACATAAGGGACACTTTCCGGAACGTTTCAGACTCTGAAAAGGAATAGGTATGTGGTATGGTAAGTAAACCGACTCCAAAACAGTTCTAATGGCAATTTTTCTCCGTTTTGGAATATTTAGAAAAATAGAAAAATAAGAAGCAGTCCGGGAAGGACACGAGGCCTCCACGAGGGTGGAGGGTGCGCCCTACCCTACTGGGCGCGCCCCCTACTTCGTGGGCACCTCGTGTGCTCTCTGGACTCCGTTTTCTTGCACGACACGTATTTTGGTCGGTAAAAATTCATTATATAATCTCCCGAAGGTTTTGACTCCTGTATCACGCAATTATCCTCTGTTCTCGTTTCGAGGTGTTTTTCTGACAGATCTAGATCATCATGATGTCTCCAAGCGCCCCCAAGGACAAGTTCTTCGAGAAGGTCATCAACCCTTACCTCGCGGAGGTGTTGCGACACCCTCAAACCATTGAGATGCGTGATGGGTTGCTGCACATCCGCGATGTTGAGGGACCAAAGGGGACCGGAAGTGTGGAGACGAGGCTCGAAGCAATGGAGCAACAAGTTTTCAAGTGCCAGGGGATGGTGGAACGTGGACTCAACTCAAACCAGATGATGATCGCGGAGTTCACCAACAACCACAAGCTGGATGCCCAGAACATTGGGGATACCATCTTCAAGCTTCACGAGAAGATCGAGCACCTCCAAGCCCAAATCTATGACCTGCAAAACCAAAACTGTGAGTATGAATATAGATTCAAGAGGATGAGTTTGGCTGCAGATTTGAGGATCCCGGAGACTCGATCATCCTTCTATGATGGTGAACCTATGCCTTGGAAGATGGCCGACAAGCCCACATCATCAATAACTCCACCACCCTCTTCTTCAACAAAGGAGACATAATCACATGGGTATGGGCACTCCCCTTGACAACTGCCAAGCTTGGGGGAGGTGCCCCGGTATCGTATCACCACCACATCTCTATCTTTACCGTTTTTCTTAGTTCGATCCTTTTAGTAATATCTTGTTTTAGACTTTTTGTAGAATAAAGTTTTTAGTATGATCTATTTTGGAGTTTTGCTTTATGATCCCTCTATGTAATCGAGTCCGTGATCTATATATAATAAAGATTAGTGTTGAGTCAAGGGCTTGATTATCTTGCTATGATCTTGAGTGAATAAAAGAAAAGAGAAAAGTATAAAAAAGAAACAAAGAGATCATATTGATCTTATGAAGAGTAATGACTTAACATAGGAAGAGTATGATGATTAAAAATTGTTGAGAGTTGACAAACATAGCTTTGGTCATCGTTGCAATTAATAGGAAGTAATAAAGAAAGAGAGGTTTCACATATAAATATACTATCTTGGACATCTTTTATGATTGGGAGCACTCATTAAAATATGACATGCTAAAGAGTTGATGTTGGACAAGGAAGACAACGTAATGGGTTATGTTTTCTTATATCTGAGATAAAGTATATTGTCATGGATCATCCAACATGTTGAGCTTGCCTTTCCCCCTCATGCTAGCCAAATTCTTTGCACCAAGTAGAGATACTACTTGTGCTTCCAAATACCCTTAAACCCAGTTTTGCCATGAGAGTCCACCATATCTACCTATGGATTGAGTAAGATCCTTAAGTAAGTTGTCATCGGTGCAAGCAATAAAAATTTCTCTCTAAAAATGTATGGTTGATTGGTGTGGAGGAAATAAGCTTTATACGATCTTGTGATGTGGAAGAAATAAAAGCGACGTACTGCATAATAAAGGTTCATATCACAAGTGGCAATATAAAGTGACGTTCTTTCGCATTAAGATTTTGTGCATCCAACCCTGAAAGCGCATGGCAACCTCTGCTTCCCTCTGCGAAGGGCCTATCTTTTATGTTTATCTTCTACCTTATGAAAGAGTCATGGTGATCTTCACCTTTCCTTTTTACATTTTATCCTTTGGCAAGCACAGTATGTTGGAAAGATCCTGATATATATATATATATATATATATATATATATATATATATATATAATTCGTTGTAAGTTAGCATGAGTTATTATTGTTGACATTACCCTTGAGGTAAAAGGTCGGGAGGCGAAACTGTAAGACCCTATATTTCTCTGTGTCCGATTAAAACTCCGTAACCACAAGTATTGCGTGAGTGTTAGCAATTGTGAAAGACTAAATGATAGTTGAGTATGTGGACTTGCTGAAAAGCTCTGACATAGACTCTTTCGGATGTTATGATAAATTGCAATTGCTTCAATGACTGAGATTATAGTTTGTTGGTTCTCAATAAAGTTTCTGATTCATACTTGACATTGTGGATAGATTATTACTTGAGCATAAGAGATCATATGAGAATATCCATATATGCTGCTGTTATGAGAATAATCATGATGCCCTCATGTCCATATTTTATTTTATCGACACCTCTACCTCTAAACATGTGGACATATTTATCGTTATCGGCTTCCGCTTCAGGACAAGCGAGGTCTAAGCTTGGGGGAGTTGATACGTCCATTTTGCATCATGCTTTTATATCGATATTTATTGCATTATGGGCTGTTATTGCACATTATGTCACAATACTTATGCCTATTCTCTCTTACTTTACAAGGTTCACATAAGGAGGGAGAATGCCGGCAGCTGGAATTCTGGGCTCGAAAAGGAGCAAATATTAGAGACCTATTCTGCACAACTCCAAATGTCCTGAAACTCCACGAAAGTTATTTATGGAAATAATAAAAAATACTGAGCGGAAGAAATACTTGAGGGGGCCCACACCCTGGCCATGAAGGTGGGGGCGCGCCCTACCCCCCCCCCCCCCCCTAGGGCACGCCCCCTGCCTCGTGGGCCCCCTGTTGGCCCTCCGGTGCCCATCTTCTGCTATATGAAATCTTCCGTCCAAAGAAAAATCATAAGCAAGCTTTCGGGACGAGACTCCGCCCCCACGAGGTGGAACCTTGGCGGAACCAATCTAGGGCTCCGGCAGAGCTGTTCTGCTGGGGACACTAGCCTCCGGGAGGGGGAAATCATCGCCATCGTCATCACCAACGCTCCTCTCATCGGGAGAGGGAAATCTCCATCAACATCTTCACCAGCACCATCTCCTCTCAAACCCTAGTTCATCTCTTGTATCCAATTCTCGTCTCTAAGTCTGGGATTGGTACATGTTGGTTGCTAGTAGTGTTGATTACTCCTTGTAGTTGATGCTAGTTGGTTTATTTGGTGGAAGATCATATGTTCAGATCCTATATTCATATTAATACCCCTCTGATTATGAACATGAATATGCTTCGTGAGTAGTTACGTTTGTTCCTGAGGACATGGGAGAAGTCTTGCTATTAGTAGTCATGTGAATTTGGTATTCGTTCGATATTTTGATGAGATTATGTTGTCTAGCCTCTAGTGGTGTTATGTGAACGTCGACTACATGACACTTCACCATTATTTGGGCCTAGAGGAAGGCATTGGGAAGTAATAAGTAGATGATGGGTTGCTAGAGTGACAGAAGCTTAAACCCTAGTTTATGCGTTGCTTCGTAAGGGGCTGATTTGGATCCATATGTTTCATGCTATGGTTAGGTTTACCTTAATACTTTTGTTATAGTTGCGGATGCTTGCAATAGAGGTTAATCATAAGTGGGATGCTTGTCCAAGTAAGGGCAGCACCCAAGCACCGGTTCACCCACATATCAAATTATCAAAGTACTGAACGCGAATCATATGAACGTGATGAAAACTAGCTTGACGATAATTCCCATGTGTCCTCGGGAGCGCTTTTCTCTATATAAGAGTTTGTCCAGGCTTGTCCTTTGCTACAAAAAGGATTGGGCCACCTTGCTGCACTTTATTTACTTTTGTTACTTGTTGCTCGTTACCAATTATCTTATGACAAAACTATCTGTTACCTATAATTTCAGTGCTTGCAGAGAATACCTTGCTGAAAACTGCTTATCATTTCCTTCTGCTCCTCGTTGGGTTCGACACTCTTACTTATCGTAAGGACTATGATAGATCCCCTATACTTGTGGGTCATCAAGACTCTTTTCTGGCGCCGTTGCCGGGGAGTGAAGCGCCTTTGGTAGGTGGAATTTGGTAAGGAATATTTTATATAGTGTGCTGAAATTTACTTTCACTTGTTACTATGGAAAGTAATCCTCTGAGGGGCTTGTTTGGGGTATCTTCACCCCGACCAGTAGAGCAAAGAGTTGCTCCTCATCCTACGAAAATATCTACTTTGAAATTCCTTCGGGCATGTTAAAAAACTGCTAGCTAATCCTTATGCAGGAGATGGAACAATGCATCCTGATGAGCACTTAATATATGTGGATGAAGTTTGTGGATTATTTAAGCTTGCAGGTATACCCGATGATGTTATTAAGAAGAAGGTCTTCCCTTTATCCTTGAAGGGAGATGCATTGACATGGTATAGGCTATGTGATGATATGGGATCATGGAACTACAAACGATTGAAATTGAAATTTCATCAGAAGTTTTACCCTATGCATCTTGCTCATCGTGATCGCAATTATATATATAATTTTTGGCCTAGCGAAGGAGAAAGCATCGCTCAGCCTTGGGGAGGCTTAAATCAATGTTATATTCATGCCCAATCATGAGCTTCCAATAGAAATAATTATTCAAAAAATTTATGCTCGGCTTTCTGATAACAATCGCACCATGCTCGATACTTCTTCTGCTGGCTCTTTTATGATGAATACTACTGAATTCAAATGGGATTTATTGGAAAGAATTAAACGCAACTCTGAAGATTGGGATCTCGACGAAGGTAAGGAGTCAGGTATGACACCTAAGTTTGATTGTGTTAAATCTTTTATGGATACCGATGTTTTCCGTAAATTTAGCACTAAATATGGACTTGACTCTGAGATAGTAGCTTCTTTTTGTGAATCTTTCGCTACTCATGTTGATCTCCCTAAGGAGAAGTGGTTTAAATATCATCCTCCCATATAAGTAAAAGTAGTTGGACCTATTAAAGTTGAAGAAAAGACTATCACTTATAATGATCCTATTGTTCCTACTACTTATGTTGAGAAACCACCTTTCCCTGTTAGAATAAAGGATCATGCTAAAGCTTCAACTGTGGTTCGTAAAAGCAATATTAGAAATTATACACCTCCTGAGAAAGTTAAAGTTGAACCTAATATTGCTATTGTTAAAGATCTCTTTTCTGATAATATTGATGGGCATGTTATTCATTTCCGTGATGAAACTGCTAGAATTGCCAAACCTTGTGCTAAAGATAAACACAGACCTGTAGTAGGCATGCTTGTTATTTTTGTTAAAATAGGAGATCATTGTTATCATGGCTTATGTGACATGGGTGCCAGTGCTAGTGCTATACCTCATGACTTATACAAAGAAATTATGCATGATATTGCACCTGCTGAGATAGAAGAAATTGATGTCACAATTAAGCTTGCCAATAGAGATACCATATCACCCATTGGAATTGTTAGAGATGTTGAAGTCTTGTGTGGGAAAACTAAATATCCTGCAGATTTTGTTGTTCTTGGTTCCCCACTAGATAGCTTTTGTCCCATTATATTTGGTAGACCCTTCTTGAACACTGTTAATGCTAAGATAGACTGCGAAAAGGATGTTGTTACTATTGGTTTGGGTGATATGTCTCATGAGTTTAATTTCTCTAAATTTAGTAGACAACACCGTGAAGAGGAATTGGCTAGTAAGGATGAAATTATTGGTCTTGCTTCTATTTCCGTACCTCCCAGTGACCCATTAGAACAACATTTGCTAGACCATCAAAATGATATGTTTATGAACGAAAGAAGGGAAATAGATGAAGTATTCTTTAAACAGGAACCTATCCTGAAACACAATTTGCCTGTTGAAATCCTAGGGGATCCTCCTGCACCCAAGGGTGATCCCGTGTTTGAGCTTAAACCATTACCTGATACTGTTAAATATGCTTATCTTGATGAGAAAAAGATATATCCTGTTATTATTAGTGCTAACCTTTCAGAGCATGAAGAAGAGAGATTATTGAAAACTCTGAAGAAGCACCGCGCTGCTATTGGATATACTCTCGATGATCTTAAGGGCATTAGTCCCACTCTATGTCAACATAAAATAAATTTGGAGAAAGATGCCAAACCAGTTCGTGATCATCAACGACGGCTGAATCCTAAGATGAAAGAAGTGGTAAGAAAGGAAATACTAAAGCTCCTTGAGGAAGGTATAATTTATCCCGTTGCTGATAGTCAGTGGGTAAGTCCTTTCCATTGTTTCCCTAAGAAGGGAGGTATTACTGTCGTTCCTAGTGATAAAGATGAATTGATTCCCTATTCTTGTGGGTCATCAGACACCACATGATGATCGGGTGTGATAAGCTCTACGTTCACATACAATGGGTGCAAGCCAGTTTTGCACACGCAGAATACTCGGGTTAAACTTGACGAGCCTAGCATATACAGATATGGCCTCGGAACACTAAGACCGAAAGGTCGGATGTGAATCATATAGTAGATATGATCAACATAGTGATGTTCACCATTGAAAACTACTCCATCTCACGTCATGATCGGACATGGTTTAGTTGATTTGGATCACGTGATCACTTAGATGATTAGAGAGATGTCTATCTAAGTGGGAGTTCATAAGTAATATGATTAATTGAACTTTAATTCATCATGAACTTAGTACCTGATAGTATTTTGCATGTCTATGTTGTTGTAGATCAATGGCCCGTGCTATTGTTCCTTTGAATTTTAATGCGTTCCTAGAGAAAGCTAAGTTGAAAGATGATGGTAGGAACTACACGGTCTGGGTCCGTAACTTGAGGATTATCCTCATTGTTGCATAGAAGAATTACGCCCTGGAAGCACCGCTAGGTGCAAGACCCGCTGCAGGAGCAAAACCAGACGCTGTGAACGCCTGGCAGAGAAAAGCTGACGACTACTCGATAGTTCAGTGTGGCATGCTTTATGGCTTAGAACCGGGACTTCAACAATGTATGGAGCATATGAGATGTTCCAGGAGTTGAAGTTAATATTTCAAGCAAATGACTAGATTGAGAGATATGAAGTCTCCAATAAGTTCTATAGCTGCAAAATGGAGGAGAATAGTTCTGTCAGTGAACATATACTCGAAATGTCTGGGTAACACAATCACTTCACTCAGCTGGGAGTTAATCTTCCGGTTGATAGTGTTTGTAACATCCCAAAATTCTATATTTTGGAATGTTATATTAAATAAATAATTGTGATTGTTTGTTTGATTTTTGTGTGATTGATTGTGCGAAACTAAGTGGAAATTGGAACTTTTTGAAAGTTGAATGAGAGGGAATAAAAGGACTTTCCCCCAAAAAATCATCTTGCATTTTGATCTCCATGAATTCAAATTCATTTCATCACAAAACCCTAGAGTGAAGATAATATGACTTCTTCCATTTAAATAAATAAAAATGGGTTTGAAAATGATTTGAATTCCATTTGAAATATTTTAAATTTAGAAACTTGAAGCAACTCAAAGAGTTCATGAGAGAAGATAAAATGGCTTCTTCAAATTTGAAGAAAGAGAGTTGGAAGTTTCAAAGACTTTCAAGTTATTTGCAACTCATTTTTCCATTTGAAGTTGTTTGAAATTCCAAATTCATTTCCAATTGGGAGTTATTTGGGTTTATATTCATTTTTTTCCTAAAAATAAATAAATGGAAATAAGGGTAAAATGATCCCCTTCAATAGAAAATAAAGTTGAAATCATTTTGCTATTTTAAAAATGATTTTTATTGATTTTAAATGCAATAGTAGCACTGTTTGACTTTTATGAATTTTTACGGAATTTATTTGAACTTGAAAAATAGTTCATCTTATTCTTGGTAATTTTTTGAACACTTTGGTATATAATATGCCTATGTATAATTTTTATTTAATTTACTTCTGTTGGAGTTTTCTTTCTGTTTAAAAAAAACGCACGCGTGCGTGAGCCCACCGGCCCAGCCACAGGCCAGCGAGGCCATGGCCCAGCCGCAGCGCTAGGGCAGCCAGCAGCCTGCCAGGCAAGCGCCAGGAGGCCAGCGCCCCAGCGCCGCACGCACGAGCCGCGTGCTCCTCCCTTCGCTGGCTACCCGCTGCTATCGCTGACGCATGGGGCCTGCTCCCATCGTCCCCAACCTTCCGCCTCTCGGGCTCGGGATAGAGCACGAGCCCGCCGCCCGCAACCACCGCACCTTGCCTTCGGGGATAAGGTTATCCCTTGCTCCCGAGCCCTCTTTCCGCACCTATAAGAAGCCCTCGGCCCCCTCTCTCCATTCTGCCACTTCGTTTTGCCCTCACACCTCTCATAGCCATCGCCCCGTCCATTTGGATCTCACCGGAGCTGAAGCTCTCCGCCGTTGTTTCCATCGTCGGTGGAAACCCCAAGCCCTCTCCTCTCTGTCAAAAATTTGTTCCCTTGTCGTCCCGCATCCATTTGACATATTTGTTGCCCCTAGGTTTCGCCGGAGACGCCGCCCCGATGACCTGCGTCCTCGCCGGAGCACGGAGCCGCCATCCCCGCGCAGCACGACCCGGACGTCCCCGACGCGAGCCGCCTCCACCAACGGATAGCCCTCGACGCGCCGATCCCGTTCGTCTTCTCCCCCGCCGCCGCGGACCACCGCAGCCGCCGCCCCGTCCGCCGCCTAATGCGAGCGCCGTCGTATCCTGTAGGTCGCCTTCGCTACCGTAAGACGAGCCCCCTCTCGTTCGTTTTTATTTATTTACTTTAGTATTGGATCGGTTAACCACAGTTTGGTTAAACTGTGCGGTTTAGTGAAAACCGGTCTTCGGTTTTCTTCTTATTTAGCCGCGGTAGTGTTTTTTTACTTAGTGGCCGTTCATCGTATAGCTGCTGCAGTGAACACTCTTCAGCTATAAGAAATCCGCCACGTGACCAGGGACCTGGTCGCGAATAAAACTTTCACAGCCAAGTCCCTGAGTTTTCAGTTTAGCCCCTAAACTTAGATTGGCCACAACTTTTTAACCGTAGATCCAGACTCGATGAACCAGCGGCAAATTCTTCGTCATGATTAGCTCTATCCAGTGATATCATATTTGTAAACTTTTGTCAGATTCGAATTTGAACTTTATTCATATTTGAATTCAAACTTCAACTGGCCATATCTCCTAAACCGTAGCTCCGATTGAGTTGATTCTTTTTACACTTTGTCACTGTAGCCAAATCCTATAACTTGGACCATTGTCACATATTTTTCACGCAATTAGGATCTGTCCATGATTGTTTTACTACTATGACGTGTATGCACCATAGTTCACATCACATTTTTTTAACCTCGTCACATGTTGTTTTGCACTTCGAAATTTTTGTGATAGTTGAGTGTGTTGGATTTTCATTTGGTTTTTCTGAGTCTTTTTTTGTTTCTTTGCATGTTATTTGGTTCTCTGAAATGATTGCTTTTGTGAATCAATGTTTGATTTTATAGATTTTTCATCGGAGAGTGACGAATAGTTCTATTAAGTAAATTTCTGAGAGCGATATAATCTTCATCAACTATTACCAGGCAAGTTCACATTTAACCATTCTTCCAATTACCTATGTTTATATTATGCACTTAGTCCTTTTGGGGTAGGATTGCATGGTAGTATTTATTGTTGCCAGATGGCTATGCCGTTACCTAGTAGTTCATTTGAGGTAGGTCTGTTCTATACATCCTTGTCACCACCGTGTAAGTTTATTTTTGTCTCGCTAAATGTAGACGTGGTTTGGGAAGCGAACATGGTGAGACATGAGTGACAAAGTAGTAAGTAGGACCAAGACTTGTAAATGAACTACCTGGGCGGTATTTGGTTTGAATGGTGGCGAAGTACAGTGGGAGCATGCATGGTTAATCCATGGTGGTGCACCACTAGTGGTCGGCCGCCCAGGCTCAAAGAGATCAATCGTATTCTCATGTCTAGAAGCTTACGTGTGCAGCCACAAGCCAATATGGGCTCTGGCTTACTTGAGTAGTTAGTGTGACCCCTTCCGGGATGGGCTAGCAGATGTAGAATGAGTAGGTGTACCGGCCTATCCGTGGGTTAAGGGGAAATACTTTCGAAAGACTATGTCTCGGTCATCCTGTTCTCAAACACTAGGCAGTGCGAGAATTTCAAGGGAGGTGATCGAGTCTTGTGGGGAAAAGTGCGCAAACCTCTGCAGAGTGTTAAAACCTAATCGATTAGCCCTGTCCCCGGTTACGGACAACTTGAGCATCTAGTAGTGAAAATGCCGGGAGATCTCCTCACCTTTAAATAAATAGTTGGGTTTTAAATGAAACCTGGGATTGGATTGAGTTGGGTTTGCCAACTCATCCTATGCTATACTGTAGTGATAGAATAATATCTTTTATTCTAGGGAAAACTAGCTTTATGCAAAAACTAAACTTAGAGCTTTCCACCAGCCAAATTGCATGTACAAATAGGTTCATTATTCTTATGATGTGAGTTGCCAGTACATTCAATGTACTGACCTACAGGGCTGCAACGTCTTATGTTGCAGGAATTTCTACGACGAGTAAGAGTTACGTTGTAGGGTTATGGTCTACACTCAACTTGCCGTTGGCATTGATGGGACTCCACACCCGTTCGATTGTTTCCGCTGAGACTTATCAGGTATATATCAGTTTTACGTTATTTATACATGTGATTGCACTTTGATATATACATCGATGTACTGTACGTGCCAGCATACCGATCCAGTGATGGCACAGATACACAGAGGCTTGATCGTTTGAGGTCGGGTCGCTATAGAGATGGTATCAGAGCACATGTTGACTGTAGGACGTGACCGTAGAAACTGGAAAGCCCTTAGGAAAGGATTTCTCTACAACTTTATTTTCAAAAAGATCCTTTACCTCTCTTCTTTTCTGAGCTTTATCAAGTCTTTCCTTTTACCCCAAATAGTTAGATAATACCCCTTTTCCCTTTGACCACACGGAGGATCAACTAATGAGACCACTCCGAGAAGGACAAGATATCAGACTTCACCATACACTAGAGGAATTAATGCTACGACAGTCGAAGACTCGAAGAATATGAAGACACGAAAGAATTCCAAGATTTATATGACCTTTAGAAGAACAAACCCTTGTTGTATGCTCATTTTAGATGCGATGATTTGTGAGCTGTCATATTTTGTGGGTGTTTTCCGACAGCAACAAATAAAACCATTTACAAAACTATATTGTTTATATTGTGTGTATCTCTCTCTATCCCTCTTATCTCATCCCAAAACCCCTGGACCCAATAGTTGATGAATGAAGATGGACTTGTATTCTCTGGACCGATCACTCAATTGGAGGCAGAGCTATGGATTCAAAACATGGAGAATCACTTTGGGAGAAATTTGGTTGCAAGGAAGTATGAGGTTCAATACGCTCTTCAGTACTTTACAAAAAGTGTTGCAACCTGGTGGAAAATGCATCAAGCCATACAAGGATGTAATGGAGCAAATGTTGGGAATCATAGCATAATTTTACAATTTTCTTACACTCACCAAGATACATCTATGGAGTATACTAGCAACCAGGGGAAAGGAGTGCATCTACATACCCTTGTAGATCGCGAGCGGAAGCGTTCCAATGAACGTGGATGACGGAGTCGTACTCGCCGTGATCCAAATCACCGATGACCAAGTGCCGAACGGACGGCACCTCCGCGTTCAACACACGTACGGTGCAGCGACGTCTCCTCCTTCTTGATCCAGCAAGGGGGAAGGAGAGGTTGATGGAGAGCCAGCAGCACGACGGCGTGGTGGTGGATGTAGCGGGATGCCGGCAGGGCTTCGCCGAGCTTCTACGAGAGAGAGAGAGAGAGGTGTAGCAGGGGAGGAGGGAGGCGCCCAAGGCTGAGATATTGCTGCCCTCCCTCCCCCCCTTTATATAGGCCCCCTGGGAGGGGGGCGCCGGCCAAACCCCATCTAGATGGGGGGGCGGCGGCCAAGGGGGCACCCCCCCAAGGCAAGTGGGGCGCCCCCCCACCCTAGGGTTTCCAACCCTAGGCGCGGGGGGAAGGCCCATGGGGGGGCGCCCAGCCCACTAGGGGCTGGTTCCCTTCCCACTTCAGCCCACGGGGCCCTCCAGGATAGGTGGCCCCACCCGGTGGACCCCCGGGACCCTTCCGGTGGTCCCGGTACAATACCGGTAACCCCCGAAACTTTCCCGGTGGCCGAAACTTGACTTCCTATATATAATTCTTTACCTCCGGACCATTCCGGAACTCCTCGTGACGTGCGGGATCTCATCCGGGACTCCAAACAACTTTCGGGTTTCCGCATACACATATCTCTACAACCCTAGCGTCACCGAACCTTAAGTGTGTAGACCCTACGGGTTCGGGAGACATGTAGACATGACCGAGACGCCTCTCCGGTCAATAACCAACAGCGGGATCTGGATACCCATGTTGGCTCCCACATGTTCCACGATGATCTCATCGGATGAACCACGATGTCGAGGATTCAATCAATCCCGTATGCAATTCCCTTTGTCAATCGGTATTGTTACTTGCCCGAGATTCGATCGTCGGTATCCCAATACCTTGTTCAATCTCGTTACCGGCAAGTCTCTTTACTCGTACCGCAATGCATGATCCCGTGACTAAAGCCTTAGTCACATAGAGCTCATTATGATGATGCATTACCGAGTGGGCCCAGAGATACCTCTCCGTCACACGGAGTGACAAATCCCAGTCTCGATCCGTGCCAACCCAACAGACACTTTCGGAGATACCCGTAGTGTACCTTTATAGTCACCCAGTTACGTTGTGACGTTTGGCACACCCGAAGGACTCCTACGGTATCCGGGAGTTGCACGATCTCATGGTCTAAGGAAAAGATACTTGACATTGGAAAAGCTCTAGCAAACGAAACTACACGATCTTTTATGCTATGCTTAGGATTGGGTCTTGTCCATCACATCATTCTCCTAATGATGTGATCCCGTTATCAATGACATCCAATGTCCATAGTCAGGAAACCACGACTATCTGTTGATCAACGAGCTAGTCAACTAGAGGCTTACTAGGGACACGTTGTGGTCTATATATTCACACATGCATTACGATTTCCGGATAACACAATTATAGCATGAGCAATAGATAATTACCATGAACAAAGAAACATAATAATAACCATTTATTATTGCCTCTAGGGCATATTTCCAACAGTCTCCCACTTGCACTAGTGTCAATAATCTAGTTACATTGTGATGAATCGAACACCCATTGCGTCCTGGTGTTGATCATGTTTTGCTCTAGGGAGAGGTTTAGTCAACGGATCTGCTACATTCAGGTCCGTATGTACTTTACAAATATCTATGTCTCCATTTTGAACACTTTCACTAATGGAGTTGAAGCGACGCTTGATATGCCTGGTCTTCCTGTGAAACCTGGGCTCCTTCGCAAGGGCAATAGCTCCAGTGTTGTCATAGAAGAGAGTCATCGGGCCCGACGCATTGGGAATCACCCCTAGGTCGGTAATGAACTCCTTCATCCAGACTGCTTCCTGTGCTGCCTCCGAGGCTGCCATGTACTCCGCTTCACATGTAGATCCCGCCACGACGCTCTGCTTGCAACTGCACCAGCTTACTGCTCCTCCATTCAAAATATACACGTATCCGGTTGTGACTTCGAGTCATCCAGATCTGTGTCGAAGCTAGCGTCGACGTAACCCTTTACGACGAGCTCTTCGTCACCTCCATAAACGAGAAACATATCCTTAGTCCTCTTCAGGTACTTCAGGATATTCTTGACCGCTGTCCAGTGTTCCATGCCGGGATTACTTTGGTACCTTCCTACCAAACTCACGGCAAGGTTTACATCAGGTCTGGTACACAGCATGGCATACATAATAGACCCTATGGCCGAGGCATAGGGGATGACACTCATCTTTTCTCTATCTTCTACCATGGTCGGGCATTGAGCTGTGCTCACTTGCACACCCTGCAATACAGGCAAGAACCCCTTCTTGGACTGATCCATATTGAACTTCTTCAATATCTTGTCAAGGTATGTACTCTGTGAAAGACCAATGAGGCGTCTTGATCTATCTCTATAGATCTTGATGCCTAATATATAAGCAGCTTCTCCAAGGTCCTTCATTGAAAAACACTTATTCAAATAGGCCTTTATACTTTCCAAGAATTCTATATCATTTCCCATCAATAGTATGTCATCCACATATAATATGAGAAATGCTACAGATCTCCCACTCACTTTCTTGTAAACACAGGCTTCTCCATAAGTCTGTGTAAACCCAAACGCTTTGATCATCTCGTCAAAGCAAATGTTCCAACTCCGAGATGCTTGCACCCGCCCATAGATTGAGCGCTGGAGCTTGCATACTTTGTTAGCATTCTTAGGATCGACAAAACCTTACGGCTGCATCATATACAACTCTTCCTTAAGGAAGCCGTTAAGGAATGCCGTTTTGACGTCCATCTGCCATATCTCATAATCATAGTATGCGGCAATTGCTAACATGATTCGGACGGACTTCAGCTTCGCTACGGGTGAGAAAGTCTCATCGTAGTCAACCCCTTGAACTTGTCGATAACCCTTAGCGACAAGTCGAGCCTTATAGATGGTCACATTACCATCCGCGTCTGTCTTCTTCTTAAAGATCCATTTGTTTTCTATGGCTCGCCGATCATCGGGCAAGTCAGCCAAAGTCCATACTTTGTTTTCATACATGGATCCTATCTCGGATTTCATGGCTTCTAGCCATTTGTCGGAATCCGGGCCCGCCATCGCTTCTTCATAGTTCGAAGGTTCACCGTTGTCTAACAACATGATTTCCAGGACAGGGTTGCCGTACCACTCTGGTGCGGAACGTGTCCTTGTGGACCTACGAAGTTCAGTAGTAACTTGATCCGAAGCTTCATGATCATCATCATTAACTTCCTCCAGTCGGTGTAGGCACCACAGGAACATTTTCCCGCGCTGCGCTACTTTCCGGTTCGGAAGGGGTGACTATCACCTCATCAAGTTCCACTTTCCTCCCACTCAATTCTTTTGAGAGAAACTCCTTCTCAAGAAAGGACCCGTTCTTGGCAACGAAGATCTTGCCTTCGGATATGAGGTAGAAGGTATACCCAATAGTTTCCTTAGGGTATCCTATGAAGACGCATTTCTCCGACTTGGGTTCGAGCTTTTCAGGTTGAAGTTTCTTGACATAAGCATCGCATCCCCAAACTTTTAGAAACGACAGCTTAGGTTTCTTCCCAAACCATAATTCATACGGTGTTGTCTCAACGGATTTCGACGGAGCCCTATTTAAAGTGAATGCGGCAGTCTCTAAAGCATAGCCCCAAAATGAGAGTGGTAAATCGGTAAGAGACATCATAGACCGCACCATATCCAATAGAGTGCGATTACGACGTTCGGACAAACCATTTCTCTGAGGTGTTCCAGGCGGCGTGAGTTGTGAAACTATTCCACATTTCCTTAAGTGCGCACCAAATTCGTGACTTAAATATTCTCCACCACGATCTGATCGTAAGAATTTTATTCTCCTGTCACGTTGATTCTCAACCTCACTCTGAAATTCCTTGAACTTTTCAAAGGTTTCAGACTTGTGTTTCATTAGGTAGACGTACCCATATCTACTTAAGTCATCAGTGAGAGTGAGAACATAACGATATCGTCCGCGAGCCTCAACACTCATTGGACCGCACACATCGGTATGTATGATTTCCAATAAGTTGGTCGCTCGCTCCATTGTTCCGGAGAACGGAGTCTTGGTCATCTTATCCATGAGGCATGGTTCGCACGTGTCAAATGATTCGTAATCAAGAGACTCCAAAAGTCCATCTGCATGGAGCTTCTTCATGCGCTTGACACCAATGTGACCAAGGCGGCAGTGCCACAAGTATGTGGGACTATCGTTATCAACTTTACATCTTTTGGTATTCACACTATGAACATGTGTAACATCATGTTCGAGATTCATCAAGAATAAACCATTGACCAGCGGGGCATGACCATAAAACATATCTCTCAAATAAATAGAACAACCATTATTCTCGGATTTAAATGAGTAGCCATCTCGAATTAAACGAGATCCAGATACAATGTTCATGCTCAAAGCTGGCACTAAATAACAATTATTGAGGTTTAAAACTAATCCCGTAGGTAGATGCAGAGGTAGCGTGCCGACGGCGATCGCATCGACCTTGGAACCATTCCCGACGTGCATCGTCACCTCGTCCTTTGCCAGTCTCCGTTTATTCCGCAGTTCCTGTTTTGAGTTACAAATATGAGCAACCGCACCGGTATCAAATACCCAGGAGCTACTACGAGTACTGGTAAGGTACACATCAATTACATGTATATCACATATACCTTTGGTGTTGCCGGCCTTCTTGTCCGCTAAGTATTTGGGGCAGTTCCGCTTCCAGTGACCACTGCCCTTGCAATAAAAGCACCCAGTTTCAGGCTTGGGTCCATTCTTTGACTTCTTCCCAGTAACTGGTTTACCGGGCGTGGCAACTCCCTTGCCGTCCTTCTTGAAGTTCTTCTTACCCTTGCCCTTCTTGAACTTAGTGGTTTTATTCACCATCAACACTTGATGTTCTTTTCTGATCTCCACCTCCGCTGATTTCAGCATTGAATATATCTCAGGAATGGTCTTTTCCATCCCCTGCATATTGAAGTTCATCACAAAGCTCTTGTAGCTTGGTGGAAGCGACTGAAGGATTCTGTCAATGACCGCGTCATCCGGGAGATTAACTCCCAGCTGAGTCAAGCGGTTGTGCAACCCAGACATTCTGAGTATGTGCTCACTTACAGAACTATTTTCCTCCATTTTGCAGCTGAAGAACTTGTCGGAGACTTCATATCTCTCGACCCGGGCATGAGCTTGGAAAACCAATTTCAGCTCCTCGAACATCTCATATGCTCCATGTATCTCAAAACGCTTTTGGAGACCCGGTTCTAAGCTGTAAAGCATGCCGCACTGAACGAGGGAGTAATCATCAGCACGCTGCTGCCAAGCGTTCATAACGTCTTGGTTTTCTGGGATTGGTGCTTCACCTAGCGGTGCTTCTAGGACATAATCTTTCTTGGCTACTATGAGGATGATCCTCAGGTTCCGGACCCAGTCCGTATAGTTGCTGCCATCATCTTTCAGCTTGGTTTTCTCTAGGAACGCGTTGAAATTGAGGACAACATTGGTCATTTGATCTACAAGACATAGTGTAAAGATTTTAGACTAAGTTCATGATAATTAAGTTCATCTAATCAAATTATTTAATGAACTCCCACTCAGATAGACATCCCTCTCGTCATCTAAATGAAACATGATCCGAGTTAACTAGGCCGTGTCCGATCATCACGTGAGACGGACTAGTCAAGATCGGTGAACATCTCCATGTTGATCGTATCTTCTATACGACTCATGCTCGACCTTTCAGTCCTCCGTGTTCCGAGGCCATGTCTGTACATGCTAGGCTCGTCAAGTCAACCTAAGTGTATTGCGTGTGTTCCGAGGCCATGTCTGTACATGCTAGGCTCATCAACACCCGTTGTATTCGAACGTTAGAATCTATCACACCTGATCATCACGTGGTGCTTCGAAACAACGAACCTTCGCAACGGTGCACATTTAGGGTGAACACTTTCTTGAAATTATTATAAGGGATCATCTTACTTACTACCATCGTTCTAAACAAATAAGATGCAAAAACATGATAAACATCACATGCAATCAAATAGTGACATGATATGGCCAATATCATTATGCTCATTTGATCTCAATCTTCGGGCACCATGATCATCTTCGTCACCGGCATGACACCATGGTCTCCATCATTGTGTCTTCATGAAGTCGTCACGCCAACGATTACTTCTACTTCTATGGCTAACGCGTTTAGCAACAAAGTAAAGTAATTTACATGGCGTTATTCAATGACACGCAGGTCATACAAAATAATAAAGACAACTCCTATGGCTCCTGCCGGTTGTCATACTCATCGACATGCAAGTCGTGATTCCTATTACAAGAATATGATCAATCTCATACATCACATATATCATGCATCACATCTTCTGGCCATATCACATCACATAGCACTTGCTGCAAAAACAAGTTAGACGTCCTCTAATTGTTGTTGCAACTTTTTACGTGGCTTGTATGTTTCTAGCAAGAACGTTTCTTACCTACGTATGACCACAACGTGATTTGCCAATTTCTATTTACCCTTCATAAGGACCCTTTTCATCGAATCCGTTCCGACTAAAGTAGGAGAGACAGACACCCGCTAGCCACCTTATGCAACTAGTGCATGTCAATCGGTGGAACCTGTCTCACGTAATTGTACGTGTAAGGTCGGTCCGGGCCGCTTCATCCTACAATACCGCCGAAACAAGAAAAGACTAGTAGCGACAAGAAGAATTGGCAACATCAATGCCCACAACTGCTTTGTGTTCTACTCGTGCATAGTAACTACGCATAAACCTAGCTCTGATATCACTGTTGGGAATCGTAGCATAATTTTAAAATTTTCCTACGCTCACCAAGATGCATCTATGGAGTATACTAGCAACGAGGGGAAAGGAGTGCATCTACATACCCTTGTAGATCGCGAGCGGAAGCGTTCCAATGAACGTGGATGACGGAGTCGTACTCGCCGTGATCCAAATCACCGATGACCAAGTGCCGAACGGACGGCACCTCCGCGTTCAAGACGTCTCCTCCTTCTTGATCCAGCAAGGGGGAAGGAGAGGTTGATGGAGATCCAGCAGCACGACGGCGTGGTGGTGGATGTAGCGGGATGCCGGCAGGGCTTCGCCGAGCTTCTACGAGAGAGAGAGGTGTAGCAGGGGAGGAGGGAGGCGCCCAAGGCTGAGATATTGCTGCCCTCCCTCCCCCCCTTTATATAGGCCCCCTGGGAGGGGGGGCTGCCAAGGGGGTGCCTTGCCCCCCAAGGCAAGTGGGGCGCCCCCCCCACCCTAGGGTTTCCAACCCTAGGCGCAGGGGGAAGGCCCATGGGGGTGCGCCCAGCCCACTAGGGGCTGGTTCCCTTCCCACTTCAGCCCACGGGGCCCTCCGGGATAGGTGGCCTCACCCGATGGTCCCCCGGGACCCTTCCGGTGGTCCCGGTACAATACCGGTAACCCCCGAAACTTTCCCGGTGGCCGAAACTTGACTTCCTATATATAATTCTTTACCTCCGGACCATTCTGGAACTCCTCGTGACGTGCGGGATCTCATCCGGGACTCCGAACAACTTTTGGGTTTCCGCATACACATATCTCTACAACCCTAGCGTCACCGAACCTTAAGTGTGTAGACCCTACGGGTTCGGGAGACATGTAGACATGACCGAGACGCCTCTCCGGTCAATAACCAACAGCGGGATCTGGATACCCATGTTGGCTCCCACATGTTCCACGATGATCTCATCGGATGAACCACGATGTCGAGGATTCAATCAATCCCGTATGCAATTCCCTTTGTCAATCGGTATTGTTACTTGCCCGAGATTCGATCGTCGGTATCCCAATACCTTGTTCAATCTCGTTACCGGCAAGTCTCTTTACTCGTACCGCAATGCATGATCCCGTGACTAAAGCCTTAGTCACATAGAGCTCATTATGATGATGCATTACCGAGTGGGCCCAGAGATACCTCTCCGTCACACGGAGTGACAAATCCCAGTCTCGATCCGTGCCAACCCAACAGACACTTTCGGAGATATCCGTAGTGTACCTTTATAGTCACCCAGTTACGTTGTGACGTTTGGCACACCCAAAGCACTCCTACGGTATCCGGGAGTTGCACGATCTCATGGTCTAAGGAAAAGATACTTGACATTGGAAAAGCTCTAGCAAACGAAACTACACAATCTTTTATGCTATGCTTAGGATTGGGTCTTGTCCATCACATCATTCTCCTAATGATGTGATCCCGTTATCAATGACATCCAATGTCCATAGTCAGGAAACCACGACTATCTGTTGATCAACGAGCTAGTCAACTAGAGGCTTACTAGGGACACATTGTGGTCTATGTATTCACACATGCATTACGATTTTCGGATAACACAATTATAGCATGAACAATAGACAATTACCATGAACAAAGAAACATAATAATAACCATTTATTATTGCCTCTAGGGCATATTTCCAACAGCAAAAACTTGGAAGGAATTGAAGAAGACTCTGTTGGGATCCCGTCTTATCCGGAAGCATGGTGATAACCCGACGAAGAAACCTTGTGCCTGCAAGATATGCAGAGAAATAGGACACACCCATGAAGAACACAAGGATGGATGCCCTCATTGTGAAGTAAATCACCCAGCGGAAGAATGCCCAACTAGGCAGGTTACTTGTTTCTTGTGCGAAGGAACTACGCACTACCCTACCCAGTGTCATATTTACCCCAAGGTACAAGAAATTACCAAGCAGCAGAAGAAAGCAATGAAAGAAGCCCTCAGGGAAAGTTTGAAAGAACATGTGATGAAGGAAGATGTTGACGACCCTAATGGACAAGGCCTAAACAGATTTTACTCCAATGCCTGCTATTTATGTGGAGAAGAAGGACATTTTTCACTATATTGCACGAAGCAAAGCCACGAGTATCTGTGAGACTTCCCAATAGAAGAAGTGGAGTTTGATCCACACGAGATAGAAGAATTGATCGGAACGAAGAAGTCGAGGAAGAGAAAGAGCATGTGTCCCCAGAACAACCCAATTTCTATAGAAAAGGACCTGAGTCATATCACTTGTTACAGATGCAAGGATTTATGTCACTATGCTAGCAAATGCCCAGCAAGGAAGCCAAGAACCCAAGGAGCCAAGATAACCACCAGGAAGCCCCTGGATTTGTTTGAAGTCATTTGTTTACGCTGCAAAGGAGTAGGACATTTTGCCAGAGAATGTTCAGACCTGAGGAAAGCTTGAGCTGAGTAGTTGAGATCTTGATATTGGAATAAAGCATGTAATAAATGTGGAACACACTTTTATTTTTGTTGGGGATGTTGAGTTGAGTTATGAAATGGGAATTGTAATAGTTCGTGAAGCAATAAAAGTTGAGTTTTTTGGAATCTCATATGAAATGTTATGAGTTGTTTGCAGATTGTGAGTGCCTCTCTCACTATGTCACCCAGACGTAAACCTTGAACCCATGGACAAGCTGACCCAAACCTTTCCCAGAAAAACAACCACATTTCACCCAAGGAAATACATACAGTATCCTGAGTACCCCTTCTATCTTATACCTGCAGATGACAACCCTTTACGAGTCTTTTCTCAAGGGCCCGGAAACGATCATGACCCTGACTAGTGATCAGGATTACCCAAAGATCCTGAAGGACATGATGAAGCATATTCATCTTGAAGGAGATACAGTCTACAAGGGTTATCCTTTCATGGAGAATGGAGTTGAACTTTGGTACGTGGAGGTACACCTCCACCGTGTGAAGGGAGTTTGCCCAAAGACTATGGGACAATACTTTTTCATTTCTCGAGTACCACGAGCAACATTCTTCGACTCTGTTCGTGAAGCTACTATGGAAGCCATACGTCAGATTGGAGAAATACTTGAAGCAAGACTTCGTTATACTCAGGAATACCTGAGGGAGTTGCATGCAGAGATGATGGAGATAAAGCTCATGGCCACCACGATGAAGCCAAAAGATATAAGTTTAATAATGATAGTGCAACTTATTTGTGGCACTGCCATTTAGGTCATATTGGTGTAAAGCGCATGAAGGAACTCCATGCTGATAGGCTTTTGTAATCACTTGATTATGAATTAGTTGATGCTTGCGAACCATGCCTCATGGGCAAGATGACTAAGACTCCGTTCTCCGGAACTATGGAGCGAGCAACGGACTTATTGGAAATAATACATACTGATGTATGTGGTCCGATGAGTGTTGGGGCTCGCGGCGGGTATCGTTATTTTCTGACCTTCACAGATGATTTGAGCAGATATGGGTATATCTACTCAATGAAACATAAGTCTGAAACATTTGAAAAGTTCAAAGAATTTCAGAGTGAAGTGGAAAATCATCGTAACAAGAAAATAAAGTTTCTACGATCTGATCGTGGAGGAGAATATTTGAGTTACGAGTTTGGTCTTCATTTGAAACAATGCGGAATAGTTTCGCAACTCACGCCACCCGGAACACCACAGCATAATGGTGTGTCCGAACGTCGTAACCACACTTTATTAGATATGGTGCGATCTATGATGTCTCTTACTGATTACCGCTATCGTTTTGGGGTTATGCTTTAGAGACGGCTGCATTCACGTTAAATAGGGCACCATCTAAATCCGTTGAGACGACACCATATGAACTGTGGTTTGGCAAGAAACTCAAGTTGTCGTTTCTTAAAGTTTGGGGCTGCGATGCTTATGTGAAAAAGCTTCAACCTGATAAGCTCGAACCCAAATCAGAGAAATGTGTCTTCATAGGATACCCAAAGGAGACTGTTGGGTACACCATCTATCACCGATCCGAAGGCAAGATATTCGTTGCTAAGAATGGATCCTTTCTTGAGAAGGAGTTTCTCTCGAAAGAAGTGAGTGGGAGGAAAGTAGAACTTGATGAGGTAATTGTACCTGCTCCCTTATTGGAAAGTAGTTCATCACATAAATCAGTTCCTGTGATTCCTACACCAATTAGTGAGGAAGATAATGATAATGATCATGAAACTTCTGATCAAGTTACTACCGAACCTCGTAGGTCAACTACAGTAAGATCCGCACCAGAGTGGTACGGGAATCCTGTTCTGGAAGTCATGTTAGTTGACCATGACGAACCTACGAACTATGAGGAAGCGATGATGAACCCAGATTCCGCGAAATGGCTTGAGGCCATGAAATCTGAGATGGGATCCATGTATGAAAACAATGTATGGACTTTGGTTGACTTTCCTGATGATCGGCAACCCATAGAGAATAAATGGATCTTCAAGAAAAAGACTGACCCTAACGGTAATGTTACTATCTACAAAGCTCGTCTTGTTGCGAAAGGTTTTCGACAAGTTCAAGGACTTGACTACGATGAGACCTTCTCACCGTAGCGATGCTTAAGTCCGTCCGAATCATGTTATCAATTACCGCATTTTATGATTACGAAATTTGGCAAATGGATGTCAAAACTGCATTCCTGAATGGATTTCTGGAAGAAGAGTTGTATATGATGCAACCAGAAGGTTTTATCGATCCAAAGGATGCTAACAAAGTGTGCAAGCTCCAGCGATCCATTTATGGACTGGTGCAAGCATCTCGGAGTTGGAATAAACGTCTTGATAGTGTGATCAAAGCATATGGTTTTACACAGACTTTTGGAGAAGCCTGTATTTACAAGAAAGTGAGCGGGAGCTCTGTAGTATTTCTAATATTATATGTGGATGACATATTGTTGATTGGAAATGATATAGAATTTCTGGATAGCATAAAAGGATATTTGAATAAGAATTTTTCAATGAAAGACCTCGGTGAAGCTACTTATATATTAGGCATCAAGATCTATAGAGATAGATCAAGACGCTTAATTGGACTTTCACAAAGCACATACCTTGATAAAGTTTTGAAGAAGTTCAAAATGGATCAAGCAAAGAAATGGTTCTTGCCTGTGTTACAAGGTGTGCAATTGAGTCAGACTCAATGCCCGACCACTGCAGAAGATAGAGAGAAAATGAAAGTCATTCCCTATGCTTCAGCCATAGGTTTCTATCATGTATGCAATGCTGGTGTACCAAACCTGATGTGTGCCTTGCTATTAGTTTAGCAAGGAGGTACCAAAGTAATCTAGGAGTGGGTCACTGGATAGCGGTCAAGAACATCCTGAAATACCTGAAGAGGACTAAGGATATGTTTCTCGTTTATGGAGGTGACAAAGAGCTCGTCGTAAATGGTTACGTCGATGCAAGCTTTGACACTGATGCGGATGACTCTAAGTCACAAACCGGATATGTATTTATATTGAACAGTTGAGCTGTCAGTTGGTGCAGTTCTAAGCAAAGCGTCGTGGCGGGATCTACGTGTGAAGCGGAGTACATAGCTGCTTCAGAAGCAGCAAATGAAGGAGTCTGGATGAAGGAGTTCATATCCGATCTAGGTGTCATACCTAGTGCATCGGGTCCAATGAAAATCTTTTGTGACAATACTGGAGCAATAGCCTTGGCGAAGGAATCCAGATTTCACAAGAGAACCAAACACATCAAGAGACGCTTCAATTCCATCCGCGATCAAGTCAAGGAGGGAGACATGGAGATTTGCAAAACACATACGGATCTGAATGTTGCAGACCCGTTGACTAAGCCTCTCTCACAACCAAAACATGATCACCACCAAGACTCCATGGGTGTTACAATCATTACTATGTAATCTAGATTATTGACTCTAGTGCAAGTGGGAGACTGAAGGAAATATGCCCTAGAGGCAATAATAAAGTTGTTATTTATATTTCCTTATATCATGATAAATGTTTATTATTCATGCTAGAATTGTATTAACCGGAAACTTAGTACATGTGTGAATACATAGAAAAACAGAGTGTCCCTAGTGTGCCTCTACTAGACTAGCTCGTTAATCAAAGATGGTTAAGTTTCCTAACCATAGACATGTGTTGTCATTTGATGAACGGTATCACATCATTAGAGAATGACGTGATGGACAAGACCCATCCGTTAGCTTAGCACTATGATCGTTTAGTTTATCACTATTGCTTTCTTCATGACTTATACATGTTCCTATGACTATGAGATTGTGCAACTCCCGAATACCGGAAGGACACTTAGTGTGCTATCAAACGTCACAACATTACTCGGTGATTATAAAGATGCTCTATAGGTGTCTCCGATGGTGTTTGTTGAGTTGGCATAGATCTAGATTAGGATTTGTCACTCCAAATGTCGGAGAGGTATCTCTGGGCCCTCTCAGTAATGCAAGCAATGTGACTAATGAGTTAGTTGAGAGATGATGCATTACGGAACGAGTAAAGAGACTTGCTGGTAACGGGATTGAACTAGGTATGGTGATACGGATGATCGAATCTCGGGCAAGTAACATACTGATGACATAGGGAACAACATATGTTGTTATGCGGTTTGACCGATGAAGATCTTCGTAGAATATGTAGGAGCCAATATGAGCATCCAGGTTCCGCTATTGGTTATTGACCGGAGATGAGTCTCAGTCATGTCTACATAGTTCTCAAACCCGTAGGGTCTGCACGCTTAACGTTCGATGATGATCCGTATTATGAGTTTATGTGATTTGATGTACAGAAGGTTGTTCGGAGTCCCGGATGAGATCACGGACATGACGAGGAGTCTCGGAATTGTTGAGACATAAAGATTCATATATTGGTCGGACACCAGAATGGTTCGGGTCGTTTCGGAGTACCGGGTGTTACCGGACCCCCCCCGGGAAGTTATTGGGCCTCAGGGGCGGCGTGGTGGAAAAGAGGAGGCAGGCCAAGGTGTGGCACGCGCCCCCCCTAGCCCAAACCGAATTGGACTAGGCCTAGGGGGGCCGCCCCCCTTTCCTTCTCTTCTCCCTCTCCTTCCCCCCTTCTCCTTGTGGAAGTAGGAAAGGGGGGGGGGCAAATCCTACTTGGAGTAGGACTCCCCCCTTGGGCGCTCCTCCTCCTGGCCGGCCTCCTCCTCCCTCCCTCCTTTATATACGTGGGGAGGGGGTACCCAAAGGCACAACAAACAATCTCTTAGCCGTGTGCGGTGCCCCACTCCACAGTTTTACACCTCGGTCATATCATCGTAGTGCTTAGGCGAAGCTTTGCGCCCGTAACTTCATCATCACCGTCACCACGCCGTCGTGCTGACGAAACTCTCCCTCGGCCTCAGCTGAACGTGTGCAGATCATGGAGGTGTCGTGCGTTCAGTACTTGATCGGTTGGATCATGAAGACGTTCGACTACCTCAACTGCGTTACTAAATGCTTCCGCTTTGGGTCTACGAGGGTACGTGGACACACTCTCCCCGCTCATTTCTATGCTTCTCCTAGATAGATCTTGCATGATCGTAGGCAAATTTTTTGAAATACTACGTTCCCCAACACAAACACATAGCTACTAGTACATACCCTCAGCGCCGAGGGTGAACTACTCCCTCCTCGTCATGGAGAGCGCCGGGATGATGAAGATGGCCACAGGTGATGGTTTCCCCCTCCGGCAGGGTGCCAGAACAGGCTCCCTATTGGTTTTTCGTGGCTACAGAGGCTTGGGGCGGTGGAACTTCTGATCTAGGTTTCTTTTTGGAGGTTTCTGTATTTATAGGAATTTTTGGCGTCGGTTTCACGTCAGGGGGGTCCATGAGTCAACCACAAGGATGGAGCACCCTCCCAGGGGGGTAGGGTGCACCCTCCACCCTTGTGGTTGGCTAGGGACTCTTCTGGCCCAACTCTTTTGCTTCGGGGGCTTCTTCTGTTCCATAAATTTTCAGCTCATTTGGACTCCGTTTGATAATCTTTTTCCGCAAAACTCAAAAACAAGGAAAAAAACAGAAACTAGCACTGGGCTCTAGGTTAATAGGTTAGTCCCAAAAATCATACAAAATAGCGTATAAATGCATATAAAACATCCAAGATAGATAATATAATAGCATGGAACAATCAAAAAATATAGATACGTCGGAGACGTATCATGAGGCTAGCGGGCTGTCGGAGGTCAGCTTGGGGGGGGGGGGGGCGGGTTTGGGCCATGGCAGCGATGCCTCGACGGCTGACGTCACTGTTTTGTTCACTGCCTACTATCCCATCGAGGTGTGCTCCAATCTCGTCGGACTTGGCCATGATGGCTAGCTAGCTGGTCACCGGTTTGTGGGCGGAGCAGGTGGTGGGGGTCCAGATCAGGATAATTTCCTGGTTAGCTCCGACTGGCCACGACGATGACTCCCGCAGGGATGGTTTTGTTCTTGGAGACATCGTTTGGGTTTGCCTTACTTTTCGTACCTCGGTGCTTCCCGAGTGAAAACCCTAACTATGGTGTGTAGAGACGGTGCTCAAGGTGTCGTGTCCTTCCTAAAGGCATCGTTGTGAGAGCTTTGTGATGGTGAGCACCGTTTGGGTTCATTGACAGGTGCAGATGTGTGCCCCTTTTCCTCTAGGAGGGTATCTGCTCCAGGAGAAATCTTAGATCTGGGTCTCCCAGATCGGATAATGACGGTGACTCTTGTGTCGTTCTCCCTCTTGGGGGCATAGTTTTTGAACAAATTCTTACTCGAGGAGCCATGAGGTGGAGCAGTGTTGCATCTACCGCATCAAAGACGGCGGATCTCGGCAGCATGGCGCAGTGGAGTCTCTGATTGGAAGCGGGTTGATGGACGCGCGTGATACGTCCATTTTGCATCATGTTTTCTTACAGTTATTTATAATGTTTTTATCCATAATAATGCTTTTTGGAGTAATTCTAATGCCTTTTCTCTCATAATTGCAAGTTACACTCAAAGAGGGAGAATTCCGGCAGCTGGAAATCTGGACCTGGAAAAGCTACGTCAGGCTACCTATTCTGCACAACTCCAAACAAGCTAAAACTTCACGGAGATTTTTTATGGAATATTTAAGAATTATTGGAGCAAATAACTACCAGAGGGGGCCTACTAGGTGGGCACAACCCACCTGGGCGCGCCCTAGTGGGTTGTGCTCACCCAGGCCCACCTCTGGTGCCCATCTTATGGTATATAGGTTATTTTGACCTAGAAAAAAAATAAGGAGAGGACTTTCGGGACGGAGCGCCGCCGTCTCGAGGCGGAACTTGGGCAGGAGCACTTTTGCCCTCCGGTGGAGCGATTCCGCCGAGGGAACTTCCCTCCCGGAGGGGGAAATCATCGTCATCATCATCACCAACAACTCTCCCATCTTGGGGAGGGAAATCTCCATCAACATCTTCAACAGCACCATCTCATCTCAAACCCTAGTTCATCTCTTGTGTTCAATCTTGTTACTGGAACTATAGATTGGTGCTTGTGGGTGACTAGTAGTGTTGATTACATCTTGTAGTTGATTACTATATGGTTTATTTGGTGGAAGATTATATGTTCAGATCCATTATGCTATTTAATACTCCTCTGATCATGAGCATGATTATTATTTGTGAGTAGTTACTTTTGTTCTTGAGGTCACGGAAGAAATCATGTTGCAAGTAATCATGTGAATTTGATATGTGTTCGATATTTTGATAGTATGTATGTTGTGATTCCCTTAGTGGTGTCATGTGAACGTCGACTACATGACACTTCCCCATATTTGGGCCTAAGGGAATGCATTGTGGAGTAGCAATTAGATGATGGGTTGCGAGAGTGACAAAAGCTTAAACCCCAGTTTATGCGCTATTCCGTACGGGACCGATTGGATCTAAAAGTTTAATGCTATGGTTAGAAATTATTCTTAATACTTTTATCGTAGTTGCGGATGCTTGCGGGAGGGTTAATCATAAGTAGGAGGTTTGTTCAATTAAGAACAACACCTAAGCACCAGTCCACCCACATATCAAATTATCAAAGTAACGAACACGAATTAAACCAACATGATGAAAGTGACTAGATGAAATTCCCGTCTACCCTCAAGAACACTTTGCTTATCATAAGAGACCATTTTGGCCTGTCCTTTGCTTCAAAAGGATTGGGCTACCTTGCTGCACTTTTGTTACTACTATCGTTACTTGCTCGTTACAAATTATCTTGCTATCAAACTACTCCGCTACTTACAATTTCAGCACTTGCAGACATTACCTTACTGAAAACTACTTGTCATTTCCTTCTGCTCCTTGTTGGGCTCGACACTCTTACTTATCGAAAAGAGCTACAATTGATCCCCTATACTTGTGGGTCATCAGCGCGCAGGCTGGTGGCGTTGTCTGGCGTTGTGGTGACGTCGACGGCAGTTGGGTCTGGCAAGGTCAATGCGATGATCCTTCCAGAAGATGGGACGACGAAAGATGGCGGGGAGGATTCTAGAGCACGTGCATGTGGTGCGCGTTCACTACTAGGGAAAACCCTAGTAGTAGCGCTTGTTTTATAGCTATCAGTAGCGCTTGTACAAGAGCTGCCACTAAGGCGCTACAGCTAACTGGTAGCAGTAGCGCTGGAAAGCGAGCGCTACTGCTATACCTAGTTAGAAGTAGCGGTTTTTTTGGGAAATCGCTACTGATAATAGTAAGTAGTAGTAGCGTTTCTTTTGAAAAGCACTGCTGCTAACTTTTCCTGTATTTTTGAAAATGCAGCTTATTTTTGCTGTAGGTTTTATATACAGTACTTTCATCATATGATTTCATGACCATGATTAGTTATTGTATATAAAAGTGGGTGAAATGAACGTGGATTAGATTCAAGTGGAGGCAACATGTGGTGCATGTCGAAAGTACTACTAATCCAAACTTGATGTAGTTTGGATTAGTAGTACTATCGATGTGCACCACATGTTGCCTCTACTTGAATCTAATCCATGTTCAATTCATCTACTGATATATATAATAACTCATGATGATCATATAACAACTTAGCATCATGCATCATTGATCATAATAATAAATAACTCATCATTGGTATCATAATAACAAGTCCTACTCATCATCATCATACAACTTCTACCCGTTATCATAATAACAAGTCATACTCATCATCATCATAGTCATCTAACCAACCCTACTTAATTGTTCTTAGCACATGATCATGAGTATTAGCTAGGACCTAAATACCCTCTCTAAGGTAAAATAGCATAAAACAAGATAGGCCCTGACTCTCCATATGGAGAATGGAGATTATCCTGTCTCCAATTCTTGCCCTTCGCACAATGTTGCTTCCAAGTAGCTCCCTACGATTGATCATACATTTTTTCTAATATTTGATTGTCATGTTTTCATCGGTTTTAGAAATCTGGTATGAACAGCAGTGATGCGTAGGATGACCCAGCCGTAAGTTCATAACATCAAGGCGACCATTCGGAAACATCACATGAGGCACAAAATCCTTCGGGATTTTCTGTTGAAAACATAGAAATAACTTCGTAGTTAGCAATGTAGTTGAGTTTTAGAAGAATTTATGCAAAAGATGCATGGATGTCGTAATAGTAAAAAATCTTACCATGACATCTCCATGGATGTTACCGTAGTTCAACACATGCACTAGTGGCACGTATTGACCATAATGTGGAGAAGTTTGATAATAGATATTGTAATTCTCAAGATCAGTAATAAATGAGATTAGATGATTTTTCTCCTGATAAGTAGGAACGGAGATAAATGAGTTTGATGATCATCTGAAAAGCCGAGGTATAGTACCTCAGCTCACACCTCCGGGTACGCCACAGAGAAACGGCGTGTCAGAATGGAGGAATAGGACCTTGTGGTATTAGCATTATCGGCAGGTTCCTCTGGAAGTGGATCCTCTAGAACATGTTCCTTTTATCATGCTTGAGAACAATTCTCAGATTTCTATACCAGGTGGTAAAGTTTGTTCCATTCAGTTTATCCTTTTCCAGAATTGATTTCAATGCAAAGTTGGGTTGAGCAGGTGGTGCCATTGATCTACAACAGAAAATATGAAATCACTAAGCAATGTGTTTATGTAGAGTAATTCTAGCCTTAAACAGAAATACTCCCACTAAAGTCAGCATCCCTCCGCAATCTCTTAGTGATTCAGGATCCGACTAGCACATGTGACTAGTGAGCTTTAGCATCACTGCTAGACAACATGTCTATCCGGTAAGCAACTCCTTGCTAATCGTATCTCTATACGACTCCTGTCGGTCGGGTGGGTATCCTATACCCCGGCTCCTGACCTCCTTTGCCACAAGGCCCAAAACCATTTTAATAGCCTTGTCAAGTTAACATGATGCAGTGCATGTCCATGTCCGACACGAACCCTTCAGTTTAAGGACACCCAGCAGCACCTCAATTTTATGAGCCCACTACTAGACGTACTTGACGTGCGAAGGTGCAACATCGGGGATGGCAATTCACTTGATATTCATGAGGGATCTTTCTACCATTCTAACATGCATAGAAAACAAGAAGCATGACAATCACAAATAAACATATATTGTGAAATAGTATGGCTCCTTCATGGATGCTCTTTCAGGTTGGCTCCGACTCCGATGACCATCTAGGAACTCCATCTTGTTTGTCACGCCGGGACGCCAAGCCACCAACCTGATCTCTATTATCAAACTACTACAACCAGTAATGAATTTTACATAGAGTCACAAGTTGACACGTAGGTCGTTATACAATATAATGACAGCACTTTGGCTCCTGCCGGCTGACAAACATGACACACAGGCCATGTATAATTTACACACATGCATCACATACACATGAGCCATACTATTCACATCAAACCCTGCAAAATAAAGTTATGTATAGACTCACATTCTACCGGTTTGAGTAATCGTGTATGAAATACAAGGCGCTATGCACACGACGATCCCGCTAGCTGGTAAGCGGGTGGGGTTCGAAGGGGCAGCGCCCGACGTTTTCGGAAATCATAGATGACATCTGAACTCCAATCACGCCAAATTCTCTGTTCTGACAGATCTCATCGATCATCGCGAATCCAATTTGGACTTACGTTTCACTGTTAACCCCGATGGCGGATAACCGACCGGTAGAGGTAGATCGTGTCATGACCTCATCGATCCCGATTGACAGAAAACATAGCCTCACCGATCCCCATGTGTAGTTGATCTCATCAACCGTGCACATAGCTAATCTCATCAATGACAACAGATCTCATCTGCCGCCTCCACATATCTAATGTGCATACGATCTGAATCCAAATCCTATAGCAGAGGCTCTGATACCACTGTTGGGTTCTACGGTAGGGTGCGTCGACTGCAAATTAAAATTTCCTACGCGCAGAACAACCAAGAACATGCTACGGGAGATGGATCACAATTCGTTACCACTAGACGCACAGTGCCGTGCAGTGGAAGAAGAGTTGGGGCAGCGCGTCCGCGTGGATCGTCTCCTCCTCGTACGGTCTCCCTCGAACGGCCGGTCGTCGGTTCCCACGTACAGGTTCGCCGAAGCGGCGCAAGTGCACCGCCTCTAACGGTATCCGCGCGTGCAAGAGGAACGTCGTGCGGCGGACTGCTAGGTCCGATCACACAACTGGCGGCGAGTGGAGGTGTCTATTCGCAACACATGCAAACCCTAGTGACAGCGCCGAAGCAATCAACTGCATGAGTGTGCCGCACCCCACTTTATATAGGCGTCCGTCGCGGGCTCAACATTTGGGCCTCGCACGGACCCTAAAGCCCATAAGTCTACTCGGCCACAATCCGAATACAGCTCGGATCACATCCGACCAGTGTCCTCGGATCCGACCTCGTAGGTTCCTTCCCTTAAGCGCGCGACCCCTTAGGTTCAAGTCGGCTTGGTCGCAGTTCGGATCACCTCCGAACTACATGGCTGGTAGCGGCCTCGAGCAAGGCGTGCCGACCACCAAGCAGACGATGAAGCTGGTTAGGCGAACCTTTACATCATACTTCCATTTCTTTTGCCACACGATATATGTTGTCGGGCTCAAGGCGAGACTGTCATCCTTATGCTAGCCCGACCTCTTTCTCGTTCCAGTGATGCCGACCACAAACCGGATTATCTCATAATCCATGTCGCATGGCCATGCTAATTCTGGTCGGATCACACGAGGGGCCCAGAGTATATCTCTCCTGGTCGAAGGGGAAAATCCCATCTTGCTCGACCATGTCTCGCAGCATGGGTCTAGACAAGCTTGAAACCTACCTTTGTAACTACCCAGTCACGGAGTAGCGTTTGGTCAGCCCAAAGCAAGTCTGTCACCGTCCCGAGTACATGCGTCAACTCAGGTCTTAGGACATAGAACATATGTGGTACTAGAGACTCACAGATGACATATCGCTACGTCTCATAGTTGGGTCTGTCCGACTCTGACCTTATCTCGACTCGGATCCGACTACGTCGAATCCGGCCAGACCTTTCCAAGTCCATCTTATCTGGTTAGCATCCAATGCTCCATGGCTAGTGAGACCAAGCCATCGACCGTGTCATATGCTAGTCTAGTCGGCTGCGCGTCCACACAGCGCTTTCGACTAGAGACCTTTTAGGACAGTCATCATACAATGCATAGTCCCACAAACAAGTCACGTACTTGCTGATACACATCATTGATAATGTCCAAGGCCTATCTTTATTCATAAACACATAGTAAATATCATCATACATGATTGCCTCTAGGGCATATCTCCAACACTCATAACTGTATAGATTTACATCTAAATCCATACCATGATGGGTCCTTAGGTGAATTATCTTTGTTTTCATACTTCCATGATCTTCAAAATCCATCCTCTCTAAGACATAGCGTCTTCCATGGCATGGGATAAGTTAGTCAAATTGTAAAAGACAAAAATTACACGTTGAAGAAGCAGAAGTTGTGCTTAATTATGAAAAAAAACACTTGTCATCGTTGCGTACCGTTTCAATATCGAAGGTCTCCTGGAGCTTAATGCTGAAGCGCCGACCTTCTACCAGGTGAGGCCTGTCGCACAGACCCCGATCGTCGCCGCACCAGTCGCACTCCGCCGGGAGATTTTCGTCGTCCGACGACGACATCGACGACATTTCCTATGTTCATAATTCAAAGATTAAACTTGTACAATTAAATATATGTACTACAAAAACTAAATTAGATCATTATTATTCATCACGGGTTGACTATCGGTCTGTCGAGTCTTTTCTTGAAAACTCTCAGCTCACGTGGTGTATACATTCGACCGTTGGTGATGGTCGCTCCTCCTTTTGTCGCCGAGTGCATTACACCAAAATGTCTAGCACACGGGAACGAAGGAGAAGCGACCCCCACGACAACAGTCGGAATTTTTCGTCCTCTCATATATGGTGGAGACTCTCCCTCACTGATTCCTCTCTGACATTTGCGCCCGTCGGTGATGGTCATTACTCCTCCTTCCCCTAGTGTTTAACAAAGGTCTAGCACAATGAGAAGAAGGAGAAACGACCCCCACGACAATAGTCGGGATTCTTCGTCCTCTCTCATATATGATGGACACACTCCCTTTGCACTTTGCAACACGAGGTTGGGTTAAACTTGTTAAAAATAGAGCATGTTGATTAAAATATATTCTTAATTACTACTCCCTCCGTTCCAAAATAGATGACCCAACTTTATACTAACTTTAATATAAAGTTGGGTCATCTATTTTGGAATGGAGGGAGTACAAGTAATTATTCTAAATGTATTAGCAATGTGCAGAGCACTTAGTGCATAGCGTGTTGCATGTACATAATAAAACTACAAATGTGAGCGTCTCCGTGCTAAAAACCATTGTTGAGGAAATTGTTAACTGGTAGCTGCTCGGTTGGCTGGCGAGTAGGGCATTAATAGGCTAATCGGCAAGTTAATCGGCCATTTAATCAATTAATTGGACGATTTATCGGTTTATCGGCTACTCAGTGACCATACGAGTAAGGATTAATCGGCAAGTTAACTGGTTAACTGGATGAATTCTTGAGCAGGGCTAAAAACTGCCAAGTGTTGGCTGATTTTCCTTTGGATCAATGCTGTCCATTGGATATCTTTACCTAATAATAAAGCAAATTGGGTTTATAGTTGTCCGTCATTGCATTTTTCAGAAAAGTCCTTCTATTTCAGAGAATTCAACCCGTAGTCCTGTTTTAAGTTAAAACGAATCATTTTTTCGTATTTTACACAAAAGTCCTTGTTTTTTTTATTGAAATCAACCCGCAGTCCGGATTTAAGTCACACCCGAACCGTTATTTTACATTTTTCGAAACCCCCCTGATGTTTTAGGTAATTCATTCGCGGATCATATTTAAGTCAAACAAATGCTTTTTAAAATCATCCATATCTTTTAAACCGTAACTCCGATTTGAACATGTTATATATGAAATTTGATTTAAAAAATATCTACAATATGAATATGAGATTATTTTTACCTGTTAAGTATTTTTAAATATTATTTTGGAATATATTTATGTCAAACAAATGATTTTCTAAATTATCCGTATCTTTTAAACCGTAACTTTGATTTTAACATATTATATATGAAATTTTATTAGAAAAATGTGTGAAATGTAAATATGATGTTAAGTTTACCTATTAAATATTTTTAAAATATTGCTTTGGAAGGAAACTTATAATTTATAGCGCAAGATCCGTTTTTATTTCGTATCGGCGGCGATCCGAATTGCAAATAAACACCCCACTATAACCATATATGGAAAAGAAAACATCGATAACTACACATACATACCTCTGAAAAATGTCGCAGAGGAAATCAACAGATTTCTCATCGCGAGAGTGAGAGAAAGAGAGAGAGAGAGAGGAGAGAGGGAGAGAGAGTCGCCTTAGGATTAACCATATTCAAACATGTTTTTTTGTTTTGTGGCAACACAAATATGATGCCTCACAAAAATAAAGAAGATGGACCTATTATGGTCTTGAGTGATGGTTGTTGGGTTAAAAGCGTGTGTTATGTTTTTTCTCCCGTTGTAACGCACGAGCTCTTTTGCTAGTAGAATGAATGCTGGATTGGTGGCCGCATGTTACGTGGTGACTGCCTGTGGGCAAGTCACCTGATCCCAGTCCAGTGCTTCCGTAGCAACAGTAGTAGCCCTTGATCTCACGTGGTGTAAATAACATCAGTGGTTGACGTGACTTGTTTTGATCAACATGGAAATAGCGGCAGCCACAAGCCCACAACGAAAGCCAGAGAAAAAAAGCACAGGAACCAGCGACTCTCCTTCCGTGTACTAATATCAGTAGTACGACGACGACTCGGTGGAGATGGGCGGGTTAATTTGCTCCGAGCCATTATGCAGATGCGGAGATAACCATATTAACTTGGATATTGAGCAGCTTGGCGAGGCAGCAGCGGCGGCTTGCGGTCGACAAGGCGGCTCATTGCGGAGGCAACGGCGATTTGAAGTGAGGCCTCAGTTGGAAACAGCCGGCAGAGGGCGCGGTTTCAGCCATAACAGCAGAAGCAGGGACGCTCGGTCGGGGCTGTTCGCAGCAGGTGGCGAGCCGGCGGCAGCTCGGCGACAAGGGCGGCCTGGCCGGCGAGGTGGAGGCACAGGCGGCTCCCAAAACCGGTCATGGCGGCGTCGGCAGCAACGTTGGCGAAGGCAACGTTACGCAACTGGGCATTCGGTACTGCGGAACAGGGGCTGGCCCTTGGCGAACGGTAACCCAAGGCCACGGAAGCGGCGGGTCAAGGCCACGGACGGGCAGCTCACTGGAACAGGGCGGCGACTTGCGGCCGAGGGCCGCGGCGGCTTGAGGCCACTCGGGTGAGGCGGCTCAGTATTGGTCTTGATGCCATTACCACGGCCTTCAATTTTTGTCAACAGTCTGGGCATCTTATTCCTTTAGAAACAATCATCCTTGTCTAAAATACCAATGTCTTGCAGCGCTTTAAGAAAGTTCAGCAGAGCCCTCCACTTAGTCAAATTGCAGCAAAACAGACTGCTACTTCGTTAGCAGGCGGGGGATGAAACCACAATCGAACCAAAATCGATCGATGGCTGCGGTGGGCGGGTGGTTGCGGCGAGATCACGGTGCAGTTGAAGGCAACCACGATTGAGCTGCAAGCTGAAGCGAGATGCAGGGCGGCCCTGAGGCGCGCGACGCGGCGTAGCAGCGCAGGGCCGACCACGGAAGCGGCTGGGCGCGCAGTCAACGGAACAGGGCGCAGATTCAGCCCCGCCTCTGGTCGCGCCTCCTCTGGGGCCACGTAGAGCCGGCCACGCTCCGCCGTGAGTCGCCGCTTCGCCTCGCCCTCGCCCGGCCTCTGTTGGCGACTCGGAGTCGAACTCGGTAGGCCAACAAAGCGAGTTGACGAAGAAACCTGAACCCGTGGATCATCCGGTTTGTTGAGGCATTGCATGCCAAAAAAATAAGCTCCTTTCAATACCTCCGGTGTTCCCGTGTATCTAAAACAATGATCAAATCCAATCTTCTCTAGAGCCGCTCCTGTATGTTGTTTTGTTCATCCAGTGGATATACGAATATTGGCGACTTCGTCAAAGCAGATCTTTGCCTCGGTTTGCGGGGCGGCCGTTAAAACAGATATCGACTCATCTTTGGATATGACGGCTCGCCGGCTCACGTTCACGCCCAACCCTAATTTCTCTGAAACTCAAATTTCACAAACTGCAATTTTGGACTGAAAAACTCAAGGCTGATTAAGATCCTTCCAAACCGGTCTTTCTTCATCCCGAAAATTGCGAACTTCTCGATCCCTGAGAAAAAATCCCTCCAAGAACTCATCATCACCGTGCGCCAGCCCCCACGGTGGACGCCAAATGTCGTGGATTTGTCACGGCATATGTCCTAGTGTGAGGACTTGTCGTGAGGCCAACGTAATTAGGTAGTAGCTTGAGATGGGTTGATCGGGACGACAGATGTGTGTAGATCGTCAAAGCGGATTAGCACACGAGACAAGATTTAGACAGCTTCAGGCCCCGGGAAACATCTTCCGGTAATAACCCTACATGTTGTTTGTGACTAGGTCTTATTCAATATGCTCATGAGGGAGTTGTTGTATAACCCGGCTCTCCTCTAGTTGTATCTAGCCCTCGAGATTATTTCGCCCCTTCTTCGGGTGCCCTGCCCCTCCTTATATAAGTTGGAGGGGCGGGTTACATGTGGAGTCCTAGTAGGATTAGAATTACTCTATTACAAGTGGAGTCCTAGTCTTGCTTTCTTTGTAAGGGAATGTTCCTTATGCTTTCATCTTAAGCCGGCCCACCGGACACGCACCTTAAGCCGGTCTTCTCATAAGCCGCCTTATGGGTCACCGGGTCTTGTCGCTCCTCTGTTCCGTCTGCTGGGTCACCAATGAGTCACCAGGTCCGACCGGGTCATCAGTGAGTGAAGAGATCCGGGCGGGTCACTTAGTGAGTTGCCAAGTCAGGGCGGGTCACTAGTGAGTCGCCAAGTCCGGCCGGGTCATACTTCTGGCCGGGTCATACCGCGGGGTATATCCCCAACAGTGATGTACCACCTCCGCAGGGTCCACAAGCCTCCGCACCGTCACTGGCCCACGCGACCGCCACCAAAGAAGGTTCGGGTCAACAACGGGCTGGCTCCTCACCAAGCTGCGCCTCCCGGAAGGTAGCACCTCCCGGTACCAGCCCGGCGGAGCCCAGTCCCGGACATAGCCCCTCTGATCAAGTAGGCCTCCTCCGCCGAGTCGACGACGAGGATGCGGGATAGGCATCGTCGATGTCGATGCGAGAATAATTGCTTTAACTAAAAAAATAACAATAAATGTGACATGTTCAAAATATGACATGTCTATTTCAAAACGAATCAACCTAGAATTCTGTTAAATACACCTAATACACCTAAATTCTATTAACTACACCTAATTAAAAACCTACATTTTGCACATGGTTCGGTCATAACAAGGGTTCATACTACATTATTCTAAGATTAAACAACTAAAATACCTAAGTTATATTAACTACACCTAATTAAAAACCTACATTTTGAACATGGTTCGATCATAACTAGCTAGACTTCATACTACATTATTCTAAATTAAACACCTAAGATCATAACCTACTACATTATTCTAAGATTTAACCTACATTTTTCAACTAGCTAGGGTTCAAAATTAACTAGGGAGGAACAGGAAGGAGGGAGGAGGAGTACCTCTCGGTGGAGGACGGCCAGCGCGTGGGGGCGCCCGGCGGGGGAGGAGGGCCGGCACGGGAGGGAGGCCGGCGGGGGAGAAGGTCGGCGCGGGGACGGGTGGCCGGCGGGGGAGGAGAGCCGGCACGGGCGAGGGCGGCCGGCGGGAGAAGACCGGCGCGCGGCGGAGGCGCGCGAGTGAGAATGTGTGAGAGGGAGTGAGGTCGAGCGCGGGTCAGAGTGTGGATAAGGTGGCTTTAGTAGTAGCGTTTGTCATAGGAAAGCGCTACTGCTACGTACAATAGCAGTAGCGCTTTCTTCATACAAGCGCTACTAGTATGCCTGGCCTGCCGGCAACGGTCTGGCAATTGTAGTAGTAGTGAGTTTTATAAATACAGCGCTACTGGTAAGTGAGTAGTAGCAGCGCTTTCCAAGGCCAAGCGCTACTGATAAATAGTAGCATCAGTGAGCTCCTGTGTATAGGCATTTCCCTAGTAGTGGTTGTGGGTCGACTAGACCGGTTAGTGCTCTCGGAGCACCGCGGGGCGGGTTTGTGAGGCCACCAGATTACATGGTGTGCGTTGGTGCGGTCAAGGCACATCATCATGCATGTAAATGTAGCGGCTAGGTCGCCATAAAGTTGGCTTTGGATTGATCCTGATATTTATTTTATCAGACTCTGTTAAATAATATAATTAAATTGAGTGTTTGATGCAGAGGTCGGGAGTTATCTTCCTTTTCGGAAAAAGAGACCTCAAAAGAATTCTTAATTATCTTGGATTTAGTAAAAAAAAAAAGCAGTGCATGCCTGTATTGCTGTAATTTACATTTCGGTACACAACATGATTTTTTTTGAATTGTTTATCACAAATACACAGCATGATTAAAATAAAGGTGTAGTGGCTGTCGCAGACCCAAATATATGCTGTGGTCAAGCATTCAATATGCATTCGATCTCACATTTCGATATCGTTCTCACTGCCAATCACTCGTCACATGCATGCTGCATGGCCGTCCTCATCGACGATTTCTGACGCGACCGAGCATGTCTACCATACTATGTCTCGCCGTGTCCGCAACGGTGCTAAGCTATCTTGTGCATCTAAAAAAGGATTATCTCCCCAACATTTTCAGAGCGGATGGGTCACGAGCTCATAGAAAACTATAGTAGGTGCCAGTGCCTACAAGATCAACACACAAGTTGTATTACCACGCGCAGCAATATTAATTTTTCCCAGTTCGCTGATCAAACAAAAAAATCCCTGTTCGTCTTGCGACCATGGATTTGTGTACCGTTTCTTTCCATGCGGTGGAATTACTGATCTAGTCTAGCATAGGATGACACTTTTGTTCTCGATGATTAATAACCTAAGTATTAACAAACTCCATATCATGTTCCAGTTTTCCGCCCTAACAACCACGATGAGATGGTAATTATCCAGTCCCTCGAATCTCAAATCCGGGAGATGGATTTAGCTGCTGATACATCTGGGCTTTCACCTTCTCAGTGGGCCTCTCGCTATTCCCTGGAAGACGCTTTGCTGCTGCTCCACCAACAGTCAGAGATTTACTGGCGCCAACGAGGTGCCCTTAATTGGACATTAAAAGGGGATGCTATGACAGCCTATTTTTTTGCGATCGCGAATGGCAGACGCCGCAGGTGTTTCATTGACACTCTGTTGATTGACGGTGTTAGAGTTTCTGACCAGTCCCTCGTTATGAATCACATTGTTAGCTTCTATTCTACTCTACTCGGTTCTAAGCCGGACCCTGGGCTTGGCCTTTGTCCTGACTTTTGGGGCGAGGGGTCTAAGATCTCTCCGGACGAAAATTCGGACCTGATGGTGCCCTTATCTGATGATGAGATTTGGCAGGTGATTAGCTCGGCTAACCCGTAGGCTGCTTCCGGCCCTGATGGTTTCCCGATCCCCTTCTTCAAAAAATTCTGGCCGCAGTTGCGGCCTCTCATTTGTTCGATCATCCAAGGGTTTTGGTTGGGTACGGTGGACATTTCTCACCTTAACTACGCTGTCATTACCCTTATTCCTAAAATAAAGGGCGCGGATTTGATCTCGCAATTTAGGCCGATCGCCCTTATTAATAACTTCGCCAAGTTTCCGGCTAAAGGGTTAGCCACTCGTCTCTCCCCCATCGCCCACCGTACCATTAGCCCTTTCCAGTCGGCTTTCATCAAGGGTCGTTTCATTCTGGATGGGGTGCTCTGTTTGCATGAAATCGTTCATGATCTTAAGATTCGTAAGTCGAAAGCGGTGATTCTAAAATTAGACTTTGAGAAGGCCTATGACTCGGTGAGTTGGCATTTTCTGCGAAGAGTTTTATTGGCCAAAGGGTTCGAGGGGCCCCTCGTCCATAGGATTATGCAGTTGGTCTCGGGTGGACACACTGCCATCAATGTTAATGGTCAGGTTAGCAAATTCTTTGCCAATGGTAGGGGCCTGAGGCAAGGCGATCCTGCCTCTCCCATCCTATTCAATTTCGTTGCAGATGCTTTATCTCGCCTCCTTTCTAGGGCGGCTGCCACTGGGCACATTACTCCAGTTTGCTCTAATCTCATTCCACATGGTCTCACCCATCTCCAATATGCGGACGATACTATTATTCTGGTCGAGATGAATGAGGCCTGCCTTGCCCACCTCAAATTTATCTTACTCTGCTTCGAGGCTATGTCGGGGCTTAAGATTAACTTTGCCAAGAGCGAAGTAGTTGTGACTGGTGTGGACGGGTCGGAAGCCGCGCGAGTGGCCCACCTTCTTAATTGTAAGCAAGGCTCCTATCCGTTCAAATACTTGGGGTTGCTTATTTCCCCGGATGTGCTGCATGCAAAAGATTTTGCCCCGATAGTCACTAAGGTGGGAAACAGGGTCCTTCCCTGGCGGGGGAGATATAATACGAACGCTGGTAAAGTGGCCCTAATTAATGCTTGTCTCTCCTCCCTCCCCATGTTCCTTATGGGCTTCTTTCTCTTGTCGGCTGGGATTCATGCGGGTTTTGACAAACACCGTGGGGCGTTCTACTGGAATGCTGCGGACAACCGCCGCAAATACCGCTTCGTCAAATGGAAATTGATGTGCAGGCCCAAAAACCTTGGGGGGTTAGGGATTCTCAATACTTCCATCATGAACCAATGCTTGATGATTAAATGGTGGTGGAAGATTATGAGCGCTGAGGAACAACCCCTTTGGTTGTCGATCCTTAAGGCTAAATATTTCCCATCCTCTAGCCCGATGTTCGCTCTGCCGCGTGGTGGCTCTCAGTTTTGGAAGTCTCTGGTCAAAGTTAGACCTATTTTTCAATCTTTTGCTAAATTTGTTGTTGGGGATGGTTCCTCTATTCGGTTTTGGCTTGATTGTTGGTGTGGAGATTCACCTCTCTCGGTGACCTTCCCTACCCTTTTCTCTAATTGCTCTGAACCTAATATCTCTATTGCGAAGCTTGCTTCCCAGGGGTGGAACCTGGCCTTCCGCCGTTCTCTGTCGCCTGTAGAGTTCGAAGACTGGCAACGTCTTACTGCCCTCTTCCCTACGCTCTCGACGGTCAGGGACACGATGCTTTGGCCGCTTTCTGCCTCTGGGCGATTCTCTGTTAAGTCGCTTTATTCTAAGCTAGTTGGTGGCGCACCTACCAGTCGTTTTTCCAATGTTTGGAAGGCCCATATTCCCCCTAAGATAAAATTTTTCTTGTGGCAAGTCTTTCGAGGCCGGCTGCCCTCGGCTGATCAGATTCGTAAGAGAAACGGACCGGGTTCCCAGTTTTGTGTTCTTTGTGGTGAGGTAGAGGACTCGGATCATTTTTTTTTCACTGTCACCTCGCTAAGCTTATTTGGAGCTGTGTGCGGGACTGGCTCCATGTGTCCTGGGCCCCTACCTCCTTTGCTGAGTTGCGCAGCCTGGCATCCAACCTTTCCGGTGTTTCTAGACGGATCGTTTGGGTGGACTTGGGGGCTTTGTGCTGGTCTCTGTGGACTACTAGGAACAAATTTACTATCGAGCACGTGTTTCCGGCTAAACTGGCTGACTGCTTATTTAAATCGTGTGCTCTCCTGCAGCAGTGGAAATCATTGACTAAAGCGGACGACCAACAGACGCTATCTATGCTGATCGACAAAATCCGGACCACGGCGTCTCAGTATGCAGACAAGAGCACGCTGATTGAGGGATTCTTTTGGGCCTGAGTCTTTAGCTTAGTTGGTTCCTTCTATTCCGGCCTGCGTGCCGTGTACTGGCGTGGGTGCCATGTACCATGACTTTATTCGCGTTGTACTGCCCAACGTTGGGGCTTGGGTGTGTGATACTTTCTGGTGTTGTTCTTGCTACCTGCCTCATGGCTTTATCTATAAAGTCGGGCGTATGCCTTTCCTCTAAAAAAACGTGAGCACAGTTGCACAACACGGCTAATCCAGGACTTTCAGCAACCCAGCCCAGGCAATAGAAAAAGTTTGAAGCATCAGAGAAGAATATTTTCCCCGAGATGAAAAGAAGCACCACAGGAGAAATAAGAAGCTGAAATCGAGTCTACAAAAACTTGAACACATGCCACATGTGGGTTTTCCATCTAGTTTCACACACCGAAGTAACCGAGGGAGGCAGCTGGCCAGACGGCCAACTAGGCACGGCCTCCACACGCTCCATCAGGCCAAAGTCTACTTCCCCGGAGCACCGACCGATTTTATTTTTTTCTCTTTTGACAACCGGAACTGCGCCGGCCGAATACCACTGGCAACCAGTACTTTACTAGACGACTAGCTAGCAGTTGCACCACCGGAGCTGGCGGTAGCGCAGACTGTTATCAACGGGAATTCTCGCAGCGCGTGAGCAACACAGGTCGATCGATCGGCATCCACCGGCACGCCGGACGGACGTGACATCGACCGCCTCGCCTCCAAGAGCTACCATGGCCTACCGGGCTGGAATTTTCTCAACTAAGAGCGTCTCCAGCTGTTCGGCCTCCCAGAACGTCGAAAAAGAGCCGCCTAGTAGTGAGCCGGCGCAAGATTGACGCGTGGGGGGCGACCTAGCTCCCAGTTGTCGGCCCAAAGTCGCCCCGGGTTCGGCGATGTACCATACAAAATATATGCAAACTCGGCGATTTTTACATGAACTCGAAGAAACTTCATTGAAATTTTTACAAAAATCATGAAAACATGCAAACTACGCCTGAACTACGCCAAACTACGCCTAGCCGCCACCGCCGTCGCCGTCGTCTACATGCCGAGAAGCTTGTAGAAGCGGGTGTAGTCGCCGCCGTCGTCTACATGCCGAGAAGCCTGTAGAAGCGGGTGTAGTCGCCGCCGTCGCCATCATCGTCGTCGTCGTCGTCGTGCGGCTAGCATGGGCCGGCGCCGTCCCTGCTGCAGCCCTGGCCAGGGTCGCCGAGGCGCGGTGGTGCGCTGGACGGCCCGGCCTCGTCCTCCTCGTCGCTGTCGAGGACGATGACGCCGCCCTCCTCGCGACCGCGGCGCCGGGCCTGGAGCTCCGCGTACCTGCTCCCGGACATAGTCCTCCTTCGCCCACTTGAGGGCGGACTCGTCGTCGGGGGCCGCCATCTCGATGTGCTCTGGCTTCACCGGGAGCAGCCCCGGCTCCGGCTTCGGTCGGACCAGGCGGAAGGAACCGCACGGGGAGGGCCGGGCACTCTGGTTGATGTCGAGGGTGCCGCTGCGGGTGCGGCGCCCGAGCGGCGTCTCCTCCGGCTCGGGTTTGACGGGGCAGAGCTCGGCGGGTGAGCCGGAGCCCGACGACGAGGACGACCCCGGCTCCATCCGCCGAGGCGTCCAGGAGCTACCGCGGCGGCGAGAGAAGGACGACCGCGGCGGGTACTCGAGGCGCGGCACGTTGCCGGACTCGATGTGGTCGAGGGCGGCCTCGAGGGTGCGGCCTGGCACGCCCCACCACTCGCGCCGCCCGTCGGCGTTGAGGCGGCCCCGCAGGATGACGCCGTTGGTGAGGCGATCTGCTCCTCGCGGCGGCACTGGAAGTACATGGTCCAGAGGCCGTGGCTGTCGGCGGCGTAGCGCGTCCGCTGTTCCTCCGTCAGGGACGAGCGGATGCGGGCGATCTCGGCCCGACGCGCCGCCTCTTCGGGCACTGGTGGCACCGGGACGCCGGCGGCGCTCAGCCTCCATGTCCCTGATACCCGCATGCCCGGGAGCGCCGGGTACTCGGCCTCGTACAGCAGGCGCGCCTCCGGCTCTTGGAGGTGGCGGCGGCCCAAGCCGTTCGCCGCCGCGCCGTCGCCTGGGTACCTCTCGCCATCTTTCTCGTCGGCGGGAAGAGGGGAGAGTGCTGCTTTCTGCGTCGGAAAGGGAGGGAAATGAGAGCTGTGGCGTCCACCAGCGGGAAGGTCGCCTTTTATAGCCGTAGCTGGGCGGCGACGGGCTGCATGCTGGGCGGCGCGTTCACTGCGCCGCTCGTGAGGCATCAATGTAGGCTGACCGGCGCGGCAGCGCGGCAGCCTTCGCATTGATTCCTGCGGGAATCGAGACGACGAGGGCCACGAAGCGGCGTGTCGTTGACTCGGCGGGCCCATCCGCTTTCGAGCCAAAACCGCTCGCCCAGGCGCCCCCGAGCGCGCCGGATTCGGCCTGGGTCCACCGGCGCCAGGGTCCAAACCGGCAAAAACGAACTTCTGAGACGCGACTGGGCTGATTTTTGGGCACCGGCGCGGAAAAAATGTCTGAGGATCGGGGCTGGAGATGCTCTTGAGATTTTCTTTTCTCCCGTTCGTCTCGCGGACGGTCGGGTCGTCACGTACGGTGTCCCATCGTCTCTGGACTCTGGTCTATCTACCATTCTACCTAGTGGATAACTTTTGAGCTTAGTCGGCGGTGGTGCGGCGGTGGCGCCGCGGTGCGGTGGGTCGTGCGCACGCTCGTGGAAAGTGACCACATGGCCCGGTCGACGACGTTTCTTGCCATGTTGTGAAAATTGGAAGATTAGCTTCAGCAAGTACACACGACCAACCTTGGGTAGACCTTCTAATAACACCACTGTTATGCTAAAGAAGACTTGAAAGCAATGGACTCTAGCAGGTCCAAAAATACCGCGTTGGTCAGTCATTCCTTGGCGCGTCCAAGCTGTGCACGTGATATTCCTTCCCTTTATCATTGTCTTCTCCTAACTTTCTAGGACCAATTTACCAAGGGCAACCCTACGCGTCTACCGGCGGATAATAGAAAAACATCCACCACCTCGCTAACCATTGGATGGATGCGTCAATAGCCGCCCGATGTGCCCACGTGAGCAACCACCACTTTTGCAACAAGAGTGATGTTGCAGAAAATTTCCGCAACAGAGATCTTGTTGCAAAAAAAATCTGCAACAGAGGCCCTGTTGCAGAAACTTTCCGCAACAGAGGTCTTGTTGTAGAAATTTTTCGAAACAAAGGCCTTTTTGCAAAAATAATAATTCGAGGATTTTCTGAAACATGGCCCTTTTGGAACAAAGAGGTCAATTACAATTGCAACATGCCCTTTGCTGCGCAAACAAAACCGCCTCTGATGCCTCGTCGCCTCTGCCACAAGAGCTTGGCGCCGTGCCGACCGACTTTGCAGGCTGCAAGAGCTTATTTGCTAGATCTGGTGTGGCGAGCATTGCTGCAGGAGCTTGGGCGGCCAGATCCGTGCGAGGAGGTCGGCAGAGACCATGCCGAGCTCGGGCACACCAGACGGCCGACGGCCCTGCGGCAGTACCGGCGGCGCCTGCACCAGACCCGGCGGCGCCTGCACTAGACCCGGCTGCAACGACATCGATTCCCAGGTCAACGACATGGATTCCCATGGCTGGATGCCTCTTTATCCATCCGTGAGAGAGAGATTGAAGAGGGAAGGAAGCAATCAGTTGTTGTAGTGATAGTGTTGAGTTGTCCCCACACAGGACACGCGTCACACGTACAAGATGTCGGAGGTTCTCGTGTGATCCGCCGGCTGAACGCTAGCTTTTTCCATTTACCAAATGATATGTCAACGTTCCTCGTGTAAAACGTTTTCTAACCACGAGTTCCTTGTGTTGACAATGGAGAGAATAGACCACTAAGATTCTTCCGGGGATACGGCACAGTTCCTCCTATGGACAACATAGAGCATCTGTAGCAGACCCGTAAAAGGGCCGAACCCATATAATTTCGACGAGTATTCGGGTTCGACCCGTTTTTCTGGGCAGAATAGACACCGTATCCGCGGCCCGGCCCGTAAAAACTTTACCGCGGCCCGCAAAAACTCTCTCCCCATTGCTATATATGCGGTTTCACCGCTCGGATACGGGTCATACCCTATCCGCCTCCGCTGCCGCTCCGCTCCTCCTCCTCCGTCGCGATTCCCCTCCTCCTCCTCCCAATTTCTCGACGCCGGCGAGCCTGAAAAAGCCATGGATGGCTACGGGAGCTCTGGGGATGACGCGGAGCGCCGCCGCCACGCCAGATCCGACACCGCACGCAAGCGGGGCGCGCGGAGATGGCTCAACCGCGGTAGCCGGCCGCTAACGTTCGAACGCCGCGAGTTGGACGAGTTCGAGCGCGAGCTCGCCCGCCGCCGGCACGCCTCCTCCGGCTCCTCTGCCGCGGGGAGCTCGTCCGTGGGCGCCTCGAGCTTGCGGTTCACTCCGGTGAAGAGGAAGCCGGAGGAGCTCGGGCCGCTCACTGTCAAGCTCGAGGCCGGCGCGCCGCCGCGTCGAGGAGTGATCGGCCCAAGGACTAGCTCCCCCGGGGGCAGGAGGAGCACCTAGAGCGTGTCGTCATGGAGCAGTCAGCGAGGGAGCAGGAGGAGGCCGAAGCGCTCCGCAGCCGCGAGCTCGAGTACGAGCAGATTTTCCTCCAGACGGCCGCCGCGGTGTCGCAGGCGCATGCGTCCAAGGAGGCGGACCTGTGCTTCATGATGGCGGAGCAGGCCAAGTTCTTCATCGATCTCGGCTCCTCCGACAAGGACTGAGCTCCTCCGGCTCCTCCGCCGTGTCGCCGCCGCGGCGAGCTCGTCAATTTTTGGTAGCTAGGCTCGGGCCCACAGATTCCCCCACTAGTATGATCGATGTTGATGAACTATGTATAATCAATGTAGTATGTAGATCAACTAATATATGATCAATGTAGTTATAAGTTTCTCGCGCGAATGCTTTTTAAAATTTTACAATTTTATATATAGGGTCTGATCTGCAGCGCACGAAATCGACCGACAGATCTTATCTGCAGCGAACTGTAAACATAATTTGCGGGTTGGCATTATACGGGTTCTGCTAGAGATGCTCTTAGAGAATAGACTGCTGACCCGGGTTCGGCACAGTTTCTCCTACCATCACCGTAATGACTACCCCAAGCACCCAGAAGCATGCACCTACACACAAGATCAAAACGTCTCAAACAAATTAGAATTGTCTGCATTCATGTTCCAAGTTCCGTTCGACAGTCGTGTGCCAACATCACACCAAAAACAAACTGATACGTTACAGGGGAGCAACCAGCAGTCTAGCACCAACTATGCTGTGTTGTGTTTCATGGCAATGCAATAGGATAGAAATCCCTACGGCAATAACGAAGGAATGCCCAACAACACTCCCAGTAGAGTAATCCTCAACTCGTAAGCCGGGTAGCGGGGCTCTGCTGCATCATGGTAATGAGATATGACATGCCTCCTTGTTGGTGTCAAACCGAGCTACTCCGTGTCCTTGACGTCTGAGATATCCATGTCTTCTGATGCTTTACTCTCAGGCACACAATCTGGATCAACCGTCTCGGCGCCACCATCCACAAAAAGTCTAGTAAATAGTATAGTACATGTTTCCAGTAGTAATCTCGAAAAGTTTCAGTTTATTTGCACAAAAGGATTAGGAGATAAGCGATTTTTTCTTCGAAAGAGCGTTCGGTTTTCTCGGCTTACACTTCGAGCCCACCCTCCAATTTTTTCTAGATTCGCCAGTGCTTCGTACCATTGGGAGGCGGGTGGAGCATTGTGTGGTCCTCGCGGAGGCAGTGCTCGGCAAATGGTACCACTTTGTCGTCGGGATGGTCTTCTAGGCCCCGATCCACATCGAATTTGTTCGGTAGGACGAAATCGACAATGGTCCAGTGTAGGTTCATGTCGTATCCTCTGTGCAGCGAGGTTAGGCACTAGTAGAAAACTGGGCTTTGGTAGGGCAATATTAACATTAGTCCCGGTTCAGTCACGAACCGGGACTAATGTGAGCATTGGTCCCGGTTCGTGCGGCCAGGGGCCTGCCGGGCCTCGTGGGGGCATTGGTCCCGGTTCGTCCGACCCCTTTGGTCTCGGTTGGTGAGACAAACCGGGACCAATGGGCCTCGCTCCTGGCCCACCACCATTGGTCCTGGTTGGTGGCTTGAACCGGGACCAGAGGCTCACCCTTTAGTCCCGGTTCATACCACAAACCGGGACTAAAGGGTTGGTCCTAGTAGCGGTCAGAGTTTAGTCCCACCTCGCCAACCGAAGGGCGCTCACACCGGTTTATAAGCCCGTCCCTCTCTGCCTTGTTGAGCTCCTCTCAAAGTGAAAATAGATGCCCTTATACAGGGAATTTGACCTAAATTCACAGTAAATTTCTTTGAATTTCATAGAAATTTATTATGAATTTAGGTTGAATTTTCTCTATAGGCGCATCTATGTTCATTTTTTTATAGTAAATAAAATAAATAAATCTTAATAAAATAAAATAAACTATAGTAACTAAAATAAATAAACCTTAATAAATTAAATAAAAATAGCAGCAGTAAAATAAATAAAAATAGCAGCAGTAAAATAAATAAAAATAAAATAATTAAAGTAAAATACATAAGTAATTAGAAACAAAATGAAATAAAATAAATAAGTTTTTTGTTGTAAGTAGAAACAAAACAAAATAAATAAAGCAAAAGAGAAAACAAAAAACAGAGAAAAAAATTATGCCACCTACTGGGCCACCACGGCCTGAATACGACTTGAAACCCATCCATGAGCCAGGATTCAGGCCCGCAGAAGGCACAGTAGGCCCCACAGGCAAAGAGAACGGTTAGGCCCGAAAGCCTGCAGTTGAGAGTAGCTCGAGAGGGTGGGCGCAGCAGCGCTTATAAACCACTCTCGAGCTCTCTCAACTAGCGAGGTGGGACTAAACTTTTGACGCGGGGCAGCACAAGGCCTTTGGTCCCGGTTGATGCCACCAACCGGGACTAAAGGGGGGCATTGGTCCCGGTTCGTGGCACCAACCGGGAACAAAGGCCTTTAGCCCCGGTTGGTGCCACGAACCGGGACCAATGAGTTGCCTATATATACCCCATCGCCACAGCAGAGCACTCCACAGTGCTCTGTTTTTTCTGGCCGGCGAGGGAAGGGCATTTGGGTGCTCTAGCTCACCTCCTATGCACATGAGGTGTTCGATGAAATGTCTAAGCCACACTAGTTAATCTTTCTCCTCTTGAAACTCGACCTCTGAGCTCCATTTTCCCCAAGATTTGTCTAGGTTTAGCGGTCCGTCATGTCCCGTCCTCGTCTTCACTGCCGTCGATCGCCCGCGCCGATCTCGTCGCCAGCACCACCGTGGTGAGCCTCTTGTTCTTATCTTCTTTCTGAAAGAAAAAAATTCTTACTTTAGATAGATACTTGTCTAATTTTGTTACTTTTATTATTCCTTCTTATTACATAGTGCGATGGTTTTGGTATCAGCCCCCGTCGGCCCTCGTCCTGTCTATGATTTGGATGTGGTATATATTATCTTTTTATAACTATTTGGTTCATTTATTGTTTATGACAAATATGCCGACCAACGTGACATAGATTTTATTTATCTAGGAGGTGGTTGAACCGGAAATTCTAACCGACCCTATTGTCGAGAGGTTAAATTTAGTTGAAGAAGAAAACAATTACTTGAAGGAAAAAATAAAAAAAATTGAGGAGGAGAAGATGATATTGGAGTTGCATGTTGCGGATGTCGTCGATGATCACAAGATCAAGATGGATGCAATGCGCTTGAAGATTAGAAAGATTAGAAAATATGCCATTCATACCGAGGCTTGGTATCATTATGCCGTTGGATCAATTGTTACCTTGGTTGCGATTATGATCGCATTTGTTTTCGCATTGAAATGTTTTACATAGTTTCAATGTATGGTTTAATTAATTAGATGCTCTGGAGAGCTATATATATGTTGTTAGATGAGAACTATGTATGTACTTTGGTTTTAATGTGATGATGAACTTCTATTAATTTGGTCACTTAATTATCTATTCATGATGTTTTGTAATGGTTTTTGACACACTTAATTATATATAATGCACGCAGATGAACCGGCAATGGATGTGCGGTGACAGACACACCTCCGAGTACATTAAGAGCGTGCATGATTTTCTCGAAGTGGCTGAGGCAAACAAGCAGAGTGGTTTTATGTGTTGTCCATGCCCTATATGTGGGAATACAAAGTCTTACTCTGACCGGAAAATCCTTCACACCCACCTGCTTTACAAGGGTTTCATGCCACACTATAATGTTTGGACGAGGCACGGAGAAATAGAGGTTATGATGGAAGACGGCAAAGAAGAAGAGGACGATGACAACTATGTGCCCCCTGAATACGGTGATGCTGCAACGGGGAAAGCTGCTGAAGATCAAGAGGAACCAGACGATGTGCCCAATGATGCTGCAAGGGGGGAAGCTGCTGAAGATCAAGAGGAACCAGTGCCCGATGATGATGATCTCCGTCGGGTCATTGTCGATGCAAGGACGCAATGCGAAAGTCAAAAGGAGAAGCTGAAGTTCGATCGCATGTTAGAGGATCACAAAAAAGGGTTGTACCCCAATTGCGAAGATGGCAACACAAAGCTTGGTACCGTACTGGAATTGCTGCAGTGGAAGGCAGAGAATGCTGTGCCTGACAAAGGATTTGAGAAGCTATTGAAAATATTGAAGAAGAAGCTTCCAAAGGATAACGAATTGCCCGACAGTACATACGCAGCAAAGAAGGTTGTATGCCCTCTAGGATTGGAGGTGCAGAAGATACATGCATGCCCTAATGACTGCATCCTCTACCGCGGTGCGTACAAGGATCTGAACGCATGCCCGGTATACGGTGCATTGCGGTATAAGATCAGGCAAGATGACCCTGGTGATGTTGACGGCGAGCCCCCCAGGAAGAGGGTTCCTGCGAAGGTGATGTGGTATGCTCCTATAATACCACGGTTGAAACGTCTGTTCAGAAACGAAGAGCATGCCAAGTTGATGCGATGGCACAGTGAGGACCGTAAGAAAGACGGGAAGTTGAGAGCACCCGCTGACGGGTCGCAGTGGAGAAAAATCGGGAGAAAGTACTGGGCTGAGTTTGCAGCTGACCCAAGGAACGTATGGTTTGGTTTAAGCGCGGATGGCATTAATCCTTTCGGGGAGCAGAGCAGCAATCACAGCACCTGGCCCGTGACTCTATGTATGTATAACCTTCCTCCTTGGATGTGCATGAAGCGAAAGTTCATTATGATGCCAGTTCTCATCCAAGGCCCTAAGCAACCCGGCAACGACATTGATGTGTACCTAAGGCCATTAGTTGAAGAACTTTTACAGCTGTGGAATGGAAACGGTGTACGTACGTGGGATGAGCACAAACAGGAGGAATTTAACCTGCACGCGTTGCTGTTTGTAACCATCAACGATTGGACCGCTCTCAGTAACCTTTAAGGACAGACAAACAAGGGATACCACGCATGCACGCACTGTTTAGATGACACTGAAAGTATATACCTGGACAAATGCAGGAAGAATGTGTACCTGGGCCATCGTCGATTTCTTCCGACCAACCATCAATGTCGAAAGAAAGGCAAGCATTTCAAAGGCGAGGCAGATCACCGGAAGAAGCCCGCCATGCGTACCGGTGATCACGTACTTGCTATGGTCAATGACTTACACGTAATCTTTGGAAAGGGTCCCGGCGGACTAGCTGTTCCGAATGACGCTGAGGGACATGCACCCATGTGGAAGAAGAAATCTATATTTTGGGACCTACCCTACTGGAAAGAGCTAGAGGTCCGCTCTTCAATCAACGTGATGCACGTGACGAAGAACCTTTGCGTGAACCTGCTAGGCTTCTTGGGCGTGTATGGGAAGACAAAAGATACACCTGAGGCACGGGAGGACCTGCAACGTTTGCACGAAAAAGACGTCATGCCTCCGAAGCAGTATGAAGGTCCTGCCAGCTACGCTCTTACGAAAGAAGAGAAAGATATCTTCTTTAAATGCCTGCTCAGTATGAAGGTCCCGACTGGCTTCTCGTCGAATATAAAGGGAATAATAAATATGCCAGAGAAAAAGTTCCAGAACCTAAAGTCTCATGACTGCCACGTGATTATGACGCAACTGCTTCCGGTTGCATTGAGGGGGCTTCTACCGGAAAACGTCTGATTAGCCATTGTGAAGCTATGTGCATTCCTCAATGCAATCTCTCAGAAGGTGATCGATCCAGAAATCATACCAAGGCTAAGGAGTGATGTGGCGCAATGTCTTGTCAGTTTCGAGCTGGTGTTCCCACCATCCTTCTTCAATATCATGACGCATGTCCTAGTTCATCTAGTCGACGAGATTGTCATTCTGGGGCCCGTATTTCTACACAATATGTTCCCCTTTGAGAGGTTCATGGGAGTCCTAAAGAAATATGTCCGTAACCGCGCTAGGCCAGAAGTGTGACGCCCCCGATTTGACCGTACACTAATCATGCACGCAAATGTGTACGACCAAGATCAGGGACTCACGGGAAGATATCACAACACAACTCTAAAACATAAATAAGTCATACAAGCATCATAATACAAGCCAGGGGCCTCGAGGGCTCGAATACAAGTGCTCGATCATAGACGAGTCAGCGGAAGCAACAATATCTGAGTACAGACATAAGTTAAACAAGTTTTGCCTTAAGAAGGCTAGCACAAAAGTAGCAACGATCGAAAAGGCAAGGCCTCCTGCCTGGGACCTCCTAACTACTCCTGGTCGTCGTCAGCGGCCTGCACGTAGTAGTAGGCACCTCCAGTGCCGTGGGAGTCGTCGTCGACGGTGGCGTCTGGCTCCTGGACTCCAACATCTGGTTGCGACAACCAGATAGAAAGGAAAGGGGGAAAAAGAGGGAGAGAAGCAACCGTGAGTACTCATCCAAAGTACTCGCAAGCAAGGAGCTACACTACATATGCATGGGTATATGAGTAAAGAGGCATATCAGTGGACTGAACTGCAGAATGCCGGAATAAGAGGGGGATAGCTAGTCCTGTCGAAGACTAAGCTTCTGGACATCTCCATCTTGCAGCATGTAGAAGAGAGTAGATTGAAGTCCTCCAAGTAGCATCGCATAGCATAATCCTACCCGGCGGTCCCCTCCTCGTCACCCTGTTAGAGAGCGATCACCGGGTTGTATCTGGCACTTGGAAGGGTGTATTTTATTCAGTATCCAGTTCTAGTTGTCATAAGCTCAAGGTACAACTCCGGGTCGTCCTTTTACCGAGGGACACGACTATTCGAATAGATAAACTTCCCTGCAGGGGTGCACCACATAACCCAACACGCTCGATCCCAATTGGCCGGACACAATTTTCTGGGTCATGCCCGGCCTCGTAAGATCAACACGTCGCAGCCCCACCTAGGCTCAACAGAGAGGTCAGCACGCCGGTCTAAACCTATGCGCGCAGGGGTCTGGGCCCATCGCCCTATGCACACCTGCACGTTGCGAACGCGGCCGCGAGCAGACCTAGCAACCCACACGATCACGGCGGTTACGTCAAAGCGGTCCAACACGGCGCGCGCCACTCAGTCGCTGACGTCAAAAGAGGTTCGGCTGATACCACGACGTCGGGATACCCATAACTACTCCCACGTAGATGGTTAGTGCGTATAGACCAAATGGCCAGACTCAGATCAAATACCAAGATCTCGTTAAGCGTGTTAAGTATCCGCGAACGCCGACCAGGGCCAGGCCCACCTCTTACCTAGGCGGTCTCAACCTGCCCTGTCGCTCCGCCACAAAGATCCACTTGCGGGTACTCCTACGAGCCGACCCGACTTTAGTCATCACATGTGTCATGTATATAGTATATAAGTATATGCCCGTGATCACCGCCCAGGTGATCACGGCCCGATAGTATAGCACAGCAGACGGACAAGAATGTAGGGCCACTGATGGAAATCTAGCATCCTATACTAAGCATGTAGGATTGCAGGTAAAGGTAGTAACAATAGTAGCAAGGATAGGCTATGCATCAGAATAGGATATCGAAAAGCAGTAACATGCTACACTACTCTAATGCAAGCAGTAGAGAGTAGAGTAGGCGATATCTGGTGATCAAGGGGGGGGCTTGCCTGATTGCTCTGTCAAGTAGGAGGGGTCGTCGACTCCGTAGTCAAACTGGGCAGCAGCAGTGTCGGTCTCGTAGTCTACCGGAGAGAAGAGGGGGAAGAAACAGTAAATACAATGCAAACATAAGCATGACGATGCGTGACATGATAGTGAGCGGTGCTAGGGGTGTCCTAACGCGACAGTAGGTGGTACCGGTGAAGGGGGGGAACACCCGGGAGGTATTCCCGATGTTTCACGTTTTCGGACAGACGGACCGGAGGGGGAAAGTTGCTAGTTCGATAGGTTAGGGAGGTGTGGTGGACGAACGGACTGCGTATTCGGATTCGTCTCGTCGTTCTGAGCAACTTTCATATAGAAAACATTTTCATCCGAGTTACGGTTTAAAAGATATGAATTTTCAAAGTTTATTTGAATTTCTGGAATTATTTATATTCAGAAAAATGAATTATGACGTCAGCATGAGGTAATGCTGACGTCAGCAGGTCAACTGGTCGGCTGACCAGTCAAACCAGACAGGTGGGTCCAGTGGGACCCACATGTCAGCCTCTGTTAATCTAATATCTATTTAAATTAATCTAACAGTATAATTAGAGGGGTGGGCCCCATATGTCAGTGAGTGATTAGTTAAAATAATTATTTTATTTATAAAACATTTTCTTTTTAATTTTCTTTTTTAGTTTTTGCGGCGGGGCCCGCATGTCAGTGACTGGGCCTGCCCAGTCAGCAGTTGACTGGGTCAACCCAGTCAACTGGGACCCGTGGGGGCCACTGGCAGTGACCCAGGGGGTGGCCCTAGGTGAGCCACGTCGGCGGCCGGCGCCGGAGCAACGCCGGCGACCAGACGCACGGCGGCGCGGCTCGGGAGGGGTATGGGTTTCGCGTACAGGGGGTCTCCGGAGGCGTGGCTGGGCGCGTTCGACGCGGCTCGACGTCGCGCGTCCAACGGCGGTGGCCGGAGGGGCTGGAACGGCCGGAGACGTGCGCTACGAACTCGCCGGCGGCGAGGAGCTACGGGTGCCCGAGGGGAGCTACGCTAGAGCGCGCGAACGGCCGAACTAGCTAGCCAGGTGGGTGCGGCACGTTGCGGTCGGGCTAGCGGGCCAACGCCCGTGACCATTTGGTCACCGGAGACACGCCGGCGGCGAGCTCCGCGGCGTGGCGTTCGGGCACGCGCGGGGAAGAAGCTAAGGAGCGCGGGCGAGCTAGCGGAGAGGGGGAGGAGGTAGTGGAGCTCACAGCGGAGCCGTAGGGAGTGGCAGCTTGCTCGGGGAGGGCGCGGGGTAGCCGGAGTCGGCGACGATCGACGGCGGCCGTGCGGGGAAGGCGAGCTCGGGGAGGTCGATGTAGTGGCGCTCGGCCCGTTCCCGATGGCGCAGTCGGCGTAGTCGACGGCGGGGAGTCGTTCGGGCACGTCGTCGGGGCGATCTGGGCACGGTGGCCGCGGGAACTACGGTGAACGGCGGCGAGCGCGCTCGGGCAGAGGGGAACGGAGGGGAGAGGGAGGGGGATCTGGCGGGGGAGAAGGCGCAGAGGCCGAGGGAGAGCGGGGGCGAGTGGGAGAGAGGCCCGAGGAGGCGGGGGAGCTGGCGCCCTTATCCTCCCCGTCGCCGGCGAGGGGGTGCGGCGGGGACGGCCACTGTTCCGCCCCCGGTCGGGGGAACAGGGAAGGGGCGAGGGGGAGAGTGGGCTGGGCCGGGGTCGGGGGTCGCGGCCCAGATTGGGCCGGGGGTCAGTGGGGGGGGGGGGTGGGCCTTTTCCTTTTTTCTTCCTTTTCTGTTCTGTTTGTTTTCTGTTTTCTTTTTATTTACTTATTTCCTTTTCTATTTTATTTCACTTAAAGTATTTAGGCATTTTATAAAAAGGAGTTTTCTCCACCATAATTACCAGTGTATTATTTAGAACCCACTGAACATTTTTGTTTGAATTTTTGAAAACTTTTATTTTCCACTTTAATTATATTTGAAGTTTGAACTAGGAGTTTGTCAAGGGTGTGGTTCAAATGTGATCTAGCCCTGTTTAGCAACATGATTAGCTTAATCACAGGGGGTTACTGTAGCATGATTCTCAGGGTGTTACAAATCTCCTCCACTACAAGAAATCTCGTCCCGAGATTTAGGAGGTAGAAGGAAACAGTGCGGGGTATTCTTCGCGCAGACGATCCTCTCGTTCCCAAGTGGCCTCATCTTCAGAATGGTGCGACCACTGGACTTTGAGAAACTTGATCGCCTTCTGACGTGTGCGGCGTTCAGCTTGGTCGAGAATGCGGACCGGTTGCTCTTTATAGGAGAGGTCTTGCTGCAATTCGAGCACTTCATGATCCACAGCTCGGATTGGATCCTTGAAGCATCGGCGGAGCTGTGACACATGGAACACATCGTGAACCTGAGAAAGGTTCGGCGGTACTTCCAGTTGGTATGCCACTTTTCCACGCCTTTCGAGAATAGTGAATGGGCCAATATAGCGAGGAGCTAGTTTGCCCTTGATCCCGAAGCGGTGAGCACCCTTCATAGGTGTGACTCGAAGATAAGCCTTTTCGCCAGGTTGATAGACCATGTCTTTATGATGACGGTCATACTGACTCTTCTGACGTGACTGAGCAGTCTTGAGATTCTCGCGAATAATGCGGACTTGTTCTTCGGCATCTTGGATAATATCCGGACCGAAGAGTGGACGTTCCCCAGTTTCTGACCAGTTCAGAGGGGTTCGGCACTTTCGTCCGTATAACACTTCGAAGGGGGCCATCTTCAGACTAGCTTGATAGCTATTATTATAAGAGAACTCAGCATACGGGAGAGATTCCTCCCATTTCTTGCCGAAGGAAATAATGCAAGCTCGAAGCATGTCTTCGAGAACTTGGTTGACGCGTTCAACTTGTCCTTGCGATTGAGGATGAAACGCAGTACTGAATGACAGATGAGTTCCCATTGCTTCTTGGAAACTTGCCCAGAATCTTGAAGTGAATAAGCTGCCACGGTCTGAGCTGATAACCAATGGAATACCGTGGAGTGAAACAATCCTGGACATATAGAGCGTTGCCAACTGGCTAGCAGTGATCGTTTCTTTGACCGCCAGAAAATGTGCAACTTTGGAAAGCCGGTCAATGACGACAAGAATAGCATCATTACCTTTCTGCGATTTGGGAAATCCAGTGACGAAGTCCATCTCAACATGGTCCCATTTCCATTCAGGAATAGAGATAGGTTGCAGAGTTCCAGCAGGCCTTTGATGTTCTGCTTTGATACGACGGCAAACGTCACAGTCAGCAACATAACGAGCAATGTCTTGCTTCATATTAGTCCACCAGAATCTCTGACGGATATCTTGATACATCTTTGTACTACCAGGATGGATACACAGAGGCGTATCATGAGCTTCTTTCATAACTTCCTGTGTCATATCCAGGTTTTTCTCTGCACATGGCACCACTAGGCGGCCCTTGAAGTATAGGGTGCCATCTTCAGAAATGGTGAAGAATGAGGGCTTTCCTCCTGCGAGGTAGCGCTTAATCTTGTAGGCTTCAGAGTCATAATTCTGTAGCCTTTTGATGCTGTCCTCGAGATCTGGTTTAGCAACTAGGGTATTGAGGGAACCCTGGGTAACAACGTGGAGGTTCACCTTGCCAAATTGTTTAGGAGGGGGAGCGAGTGCACCCGGAGGAACAATATGGAGGTTCAGCTTCCTGAATTCTTCAACAAGCGAGGGCTGAACTTTATGAACCTGGAGGTGGTTGCAGTAAGACTTGCGGCTCAAGGCATCAGCCATTACATTAGCCTTGCCTGGCGTATAGGAGATACCCAAGTCAAAGTCTGCAACAAGCTCCATCCATCTCTGTTGACGGAGGTTCAGATCTGGCTGAGTAAACAGATACTTCAGACTTTGGTGGTCAGTGAAGATCTCGCAACGATTACCGAGAAGGTAATGTCGCCACTGCTTCAGCGCATGAATGACGGCAGCAAGTTCGAGGTCGTGAACTGGGTAGTTCTCTTCGTGAGGGCGCAATTGTCGAGAGGCATAAGCAATCACTCTGCGGTCTTGCATTAGGACACAGCCTAATCCTTGACGGGAAGCGTCGCAGTAAATGACAAAGTCCTTCTTAGTATCAGGTGGAGCTAGAACTGGAGCAGAAGTCAACTTGTCTTTGAGTGCTTGGAAACTTTCCCTGACATTTGTCTGTCCATTGGAACTTGACGCCCTTATGTAACAGGTTAGTCAGAGGCCTGGCGATCTTAGAGAAGTTCTCGACGAATCGACGGCAATAGCTGGCGAGACCGAGAAAACTTCTGACTTGCTTAACGTTCTTGGGAGGAGTCCAATCAAGAATAGCCTGAACTCGCTCGGGGTTGACGGCAATACCATCCTTAGAGATGACATGCCCAAGATAGGTTACTTCGGGTAGCCAGAATTCACATTTAGAGAACTTGGCATATAGTTGATGTTCTCGTAGCTTTTCCAGCACAAGTCGAAGATGTTCAGCATGTTCTTCTTCGTTCTTGGAAAATATCAGGATATCATCCAGATAAACCACGACGAACTTGTCGAGGTAATCCATGAATATGTAGTTCATCAGACGAGAGAAGGTGGCTGGAGCATTGGTTAAACCGAAAGACATGACGGTGTACTCGTATGAACCATAGCGAGTCACGAAGGCGGTCTTTGGGATATCCTCTTCGCGAACACGGATCTGGTGGTAGCCCAACCTCAAGTCGAGCTTAGAGAACACTGACGAACCCGCCAGTTGATCATACAGATCATTGATCCGAGGAAGAGGGTATTTATTCTGAATGGTAGCTTGGTTTATAGGACGGTAGTCTTGAACTAATCGGTTTGTCCCATCCTTCTTCTTGACAAAGAGAGAAGGTGCTCCCCAAGGAGAGCAACTTGGGCGAATGAATCCTTTGCGAAGAGACTTGTCGATTTCCTCCTTAAGCTCAAGGAGTTCATGCGGCGGCATTTTGTAGGGTCGCTTGGCTATAGGAGTGGTGCCTGGTTTCAAGTCGATGATGAATTCGACAGCTCTAGCAGGGGGAATCCCCGGAAGTTCTTCAGGAAAGACGTCGAGGAATTCACGCACGACGGGAATGTTTTCAATGCCCTCTAGTGGTGCAGCGTTCAATGCATTCAATGCATAGAGCCTTGCCTCGGCATTTTTCACCAGATGGGCTTGGTAAGTAACTATCTCATCTGAAGGGTGCAGCAGATGGACGGTCTTAGTGGTGCAAACTATTGAAGCAGTATGCGCTTTTAACCAATTCATTCCCAGAATGAGATCAATGCTACAGGACTTCAGTACGATGGGAGAGACAAGAAATTCCAGTCCTTCAATTTCAACAGTAACATCGCGACTAACCATAGAGGTTTGACATTGGCCCGCAGGGGTGTGTACCACTAGCGGAGTGTTTATCTCTTCGTGATTAATACCATGCAGGAATGCAAATTCTGCTGAAATGAATGAATGGGATGCTCCTGTATCAAATAAAACGGATGCTGGTACTGAATTTACGAGGAGTGTACCCATCACAGTAGCAGGCTGGTCTTGAGCTTCGCTGAGATCAACGTGGTTGGCATGAGCACGACCATAAGACTTAGCATTGTTGTTGCGGGCTGGTTGTTACCACGGCCAGCTGCTGGAAGGGCCAATTGATTCTGATTCTGATAGCAGTTCCTGGCAAAGTGACCCGGTTGACCACACTTGAAGCACAGACCATTATCGGGAATGGGAACAGGAGCCCCAGGTGGGGGAGCTGGTAGCTTTGACTTCTTAGATGGTGGAGGAGGCAGACGCGGTGCAGCATAAGATTTCCTGGGAGCAGGTGCATTTGGACGATACATGCTGTTCGGGATCCATATCTTACGCTTCTGTGAGGGCGAGCCCGAAGATGAGCCCGTGTCACGGTTGCGCCTCTGAGAGCTCTGGTATTCCTGCAGACCAGTCTCGACATTGATGGCCTTATTCACCAAGGTGGCGAAATCAGCAAAGTCATGCACTAGAAGTGCGAGCTTGATGTCAGCTTGAAGGCCATCACGGAACTTCTCCTGTCTGCGTGCATCAGTTGCAATGTCTTCTTCAGCATAGCGGGACAAGTCCAGAAACTCCCGCTGATAAGCTTCGACAGTTTTGTTGCCTTGGGTGAGGTTGCGGAACTCACGCTTCTTCCGGTCCATGACTCCCTGAGGAATGAAGCGGGCACGGAAAGCAGCTTGGAATTCTGGCCATGTGATGATTGTTCCAGCTGGCAGAGTACGCCTGTGGCTGTCCCACCATTGAGCTGCGGGTCCCTTCAAGAAGAAGGAAGCAAAGGTGACATAGCTGGCAGGGGCTACATCAGCAGACTCCATCTCATAGGTGATGTCACGGAGCCAGTCATCAGCATCCAGAGGCTGAGTTGAGCTGCGGTAGATGGTTGGGTTGAGGCGTATGAAATCTTGAAGAGTCACTTGGGCTGGCTGCTGGTTCATATTGGGGCGAGGAAACTGGGCCATCATATTTTCCATGAATTGGCGGTTCAGTTCAAACTGTTGGATCATACCAGCCATGTACTCAGGTGGTGGTGGGGCATCGCCACCACGACCACGACCACCTGGTCTAACCATCCTGCTAATATATAACAGGGGTAGTTCAGCATTTGAGAAAATTTGCAATGACAAGAATCATTCATGATGAAACATGCATAATGAAAGGAGCACGATAGCTACTACATAGTAGTCGGCATAGCTTACAAAAGGGGTCATGCATAGAGTTCAGTACACAGAGTTCAGTACATAGACTAAAACATCATAGGCGGCACACAGGCTCGCGGCGAATGCCTTAACACTACAAACAAGCCTACATCAGTCCCAAGAGGTACTGTGGAGGTAATCGTAGCCCGACAGCTGGTAGTGAGGCAACGGATAGCCCTCCACGTCAGCAGACTGGGGGCCGCGGATACTCAGGTGTAGAGCCCGACGCTCAGGTGGCAGAAGAGGACCAAGTGCGGGAGAGTAGCCTCCCACCTCTGGCCAACCGACACCGTGGGGCATCACGGTCCTGGCTGGGTAGATCGCAGCACGCGGTACCTGTCCAGACCGGACAAAGGGGTGCAGCAGCGTCAGAGCACGGTAAAGGTGCTGACGGGTGGTGTACATCTCGTGGCGAAGAGCTCGGTTAGCTCGATCCAGCCCATCAGCATGCAGAACCAGGTGCTGATGGTAGAAGGGCTCTCGGGTGACAGTGGAGTAGGCAGCAGTATAGTATCCCTCCGCACCAACATCAGAGGCGATAGCAATGTGCCTGAAAGGGGAGGTGTCCAACTCCCGATACTCTCCACGAAGACGTGTCAGAGCAGCATAGGCTGCATCGTGGACAGCCATATCGATGGTCACACCAACACCATGTGCGGTGTGCAGCACAGTAGTGGAGTCGTACTCCCGAGAGTAGAGGTGGACGATGGCACGGTACTGCTCCTGGTTAAAGTCCTGGTACTCCTCGTAGACGGTGTACTCAGGGTGCCAGCGATAACCCAGATAGGTCATCATCTCAGCTAGCACCGCAGGTGATCCCGAGGCACCAATGGCCATCGTGTGGCGAACGACCTGCCTCGTGGGTTCCATCTGAAAGCAAAGACGTTTCAAAGGAGTCAAATGACAGTGTGTGAATTGTTCAAAATACTATTCTAAGAAACATCTATGGTTTATCCATCTTTGGGGTGAACGCGGTCACGGGATCCTAGTGTTAGAGTTAGTAAATTCGTTTAACCCGAGTAGAAGAGAGTTCAGAGTCCCAGAGTAAAGGTCGAGGAGTAAAAGATCCTAGTACCACCCAATGGCGACGTGGGCCCGTAAGCCGCACAGCCATGTTAGTAAAAGTTTTGCAATGTCTAGACTCGACTTCGGCCAAGGAGTGTGGAAGGGGGGTTCCTACAGGCAGTCGGCTCTGATACCAACTTGTGACGCCCCCGATTTGACCGTACACTAATCATGCACGCAAATGTGTACGATCACGATCAGGGACTCACGGGAAGATATCACAACACAACTCTACAACATAAATAAGTCATACAAGCATCATAATACAAGCCAGGGGCCTCGAGGGCTCGAATACAAGTGCTCGATCATAGACGAGTCAGCGGAAGCAACAATATCTGAGTACAGACATAAGTTAAACAAGTTTGCCTTAAGAAGGCTAGCACAAAAGTAGCAACGATCGAAAAGGCAAGGCCTCCTGCCTGGGACCTCCTAACTACTCCTGGTCGTCGTCAGCGGCCTGCACGTAGTAGTAGGCACCTCCAGTGTCGTAGGTGTCGTCGTCGACGGTGGCGTATGGCTCCTGGACTCCAGCATCTGGTTGCGACAACCAGATAGAAAGGAAAGGGGGAAAAGAGGGAGAGAAGCAACCGTGAGTACTCATCCAAAGTACTCGCAAGCAAGGAGCTACACTACATATGCATGGGTATATGTGTAAAGGGGCATATCAGTGGACTGAACTGCAGAATGCCGGAATAAGAGGGGGATAGCTAGTCCTGTCGAAGACTAAGCTTCTGGACATCTCCATCTTGCAGCATGTAGAAGAGAGTAGATTGAAGTCCTCCAAGTAGCATCGCATAGCATAATCCTACCCGGCGATCCCCTCCTCGTCGCCCTGTTAGAGAGCGATCACCGGGTTGTATCTGGCACTTGGAAGGGTGTATTTTATTCAGTATCCAGTTCTAGTTGTCATAAGCTCAAGGTACAACTCCGGGTCGTCCTTTTACCGAGGGACACGGCTATTCGAATAGATAAACTTCCCTGCAGGGGTGCACCACATAACCCAACACGCTCGATCCCAATTGGCCGGACACACTTTTCTGGGTCATGCCCGGCCTCGTAAGATCAACACGTCGCAGCCCCACCTAGGCTCAACAGAGAGGTCAGCACGCCGGTCTAAACCTATGCGCGCAGGGGTCTGGGCCCATCGCCCTATGCACACCTGCACGTTGCGAACGCGGCCGCGAGCAGACCTAGCAACCCACACGATCACGGCGGTTACGTCAAGCGGTCCAACACGGCGCGCGCCACTCAGTCGCTGACGTCAAAAGAGGTTCGGCTGATACCACGACGTCGGGATACCCATAACTACTCCCACGTAGATGGTTAGTGCGTATAGACCAAATGGCCAGACTCAGATCAAATACCAAGATCTCGTTAAGCGTGTTAAGTATCCGCGAACGCCGACCAGGGCCAGGCCCACCTCTTACCTAGGCGGTCTCAACCTGCCCTGTCGCTCCGCCACAAAGATCCACTTGCGGGTACTCCTACGAGCCGACCCGACTTTAGTCATCACATGTGTCATGTATATAGTATATAAGTATATGCCCGTGATCACCGCCCAGGTGATCACGGCCCGATAGTATAGCACAGCAGACGGACAAGGATGTAGGGCCACTGATGGAAATCTAGCATCCTATACTAAGCATGTAGGATTGCAGGTAAAGGTAGTAACAATAGTAGCAAGGATAGGCTATGCATCAGAATAGGATATCGAAAAGCAGTAACATGCTACACTACTCTAATGCAAGCAGTAGAGAGTAGAGTAGGCGATATCTGGTGATCAAGGGGGGGCTTGCCTGGTTGCTCTGTCAAGTAGGAGGGGTCGTCGACTCCGTAGTCGAACTGGGCAGCAGCAGTGTCGGTCTCGTAGTCTACCGGAGAGAAGAGGGGGAAGAAACAGTAAATACAATGCAAACATAAGCATGACGATGCGTGACATGATAGTGAGCGGTGCTAGGGGTGTCCTAACGCGACAGTAGGTGGTACCGGTGAAGGGGGGGAACACCCGGGAGGTATTCCCGATGTTTCGCGTTTTCGGACAGACGGACCGGAGGGGGAAAGTTGCTAGTTCGATAGGTTAGGGAGGTGTGGTGGACGAACGGACTGCGTATTCGGATTCGTCTCGTCGTTCTGAGCAACTTTCATATAGAAAACATTTTCATCCGAGTTACGGTTTAAAAGATATGAATTTTCAAAGTTTATTTGAATTTCTGGAATTATTTATATTCAGAAAAATGAATTATGACGTCAGCATGAGGTAATGCTGACGTCAGCAGGTCAACTGGTCGGCTGACCAGTCAAACCAGACAGGTGGGTCCAGTGGGACCCACATGTCAGCCTCTGTTAGTCTAATATCTATTTAAATTAATCTAACAGTATAATTAGAGGGGTGGGCCCCATATGTCAGTGAGTGATTAGTTAAAATAATTATTTTATTTATAAAACATTTTCTTTTTAATTTTCTTTTTTAGTTTTTGCGGCGGGGCCCGCATGTCAGTGACTGGGCCTGCCCAGTCAGCAGTTGACTGGGTCAACCCAGTCAACTGGGACCCGTGGGGGCCACTGGCAGTGACCCAGGGGGTGGCCCTAGGTGAGCCACGTCGGAGGCCGGCGCCGGAGCAACGCCGGTGACCAGACGCACGGCGGCGCGGCTCGGGAGGGGTACGGGTTTCGCGTACAGTGGGTCTCCGGAGGCGTGGCTGGGCGCGTTCGACGCGGCTCGACGTCGCGCGTCCAACGGCGGTGGCCGGAGGGGCTGGAACGGCCGGAGACGTGCGCTACGAACTCGCCGGCGGCGAGGAGCTACGGGTGCCCGAGGGGAGCTACGCTAGAGCGCGCGAACGGCCGAACTAGCTAGCCAGGTGGGTGCGGCACGTTGCGGTCGGGCTAGCGGGCCAACGCCCGTGACCATTTGGTCACCGGAGACACGCCGGCGGCGAGCTCCGCGGCGTGGCGTTCGGGCGCGCGCGGGGAAGAAGCTAGGGAGCGCGGGCGAGCTAGCGGAGAGGGGGAGGAGGTAGAGGAGCTCACAGCGGAGCCGTAGGGAGTGGCAGCGAGCTCGGGGAGGGCGCGGGGTAGCCGGAGTCGGCGACGATCGACGGCGGCCGTGCGGGGAAGACGAGCTCGGGGAGGTCGTGCAGTGGCGCTCGGCTCGTTCCCGATGGCGCAGTCGGCGTAGTCGACGGCGGGGAGTCGTTCGGGCACGTCGTCGGGGCGATGGGCACGGTGGCCGCGAAACGGTGAACGGCGGCGAGCGCGCTCGGGCAGAGGGGAACGGAGGGAGGGAGGGGGATCTGGCGGGGGAGAAGGCGCAGAGGCCGAGGGAGAGCGGGGGCGAGTGGGAGAGAGGCCCGAGGAGGCGGGGGAGCTGGCGCCCTTATCCTCCCCGTCGCCGGCGAGGGGGTGCGGCGACGGCCCTGTTCCGACCCGGTCGGGGGAACAGGGAAGGGGCGAGGAGAGTGGGCTGGGCCGGGGTCGGGGGTGGCGGCCCAGTTTGGGCCGGGGGTCCAGTGGGGGGGGGGCCTTTCCTTTTTTTCTTTTCTGTTCTGTTTGTTTTCTGTTTTCTTTTTATTTACTTATTTCCTTTTCTATTTTATTTCACTTAAAGTATTTAGGCATTTTATAAAAAGGAGTTTTCTCCACCATAATTACCAGTGTATTATTTAGAACCCACTGAACATTTTTGTTTGAATTTTTGAAAACTTTTATTTTCCACTTTAATTATATTTGAAGTTTGAACTAGGAGTTTGTCAAGGGTGTGGTTCAAATGTGATCTAGCCCTGTTTAGCAACATGATTAGCTTAATCACAGGGGGTTACTGTAGCATGATTCTCAGGGTGTTACAAGAAGGAAGCATCTCCATGGGCCATCAAACAGAGGATGTCATTGGGTTTTGTGTTGACTTCATTCCTGGCCTTAAGAAGATAGGTCTCCCTAAATCGCGGTATGAGGGGAGACTGACTGGAAAAGGCACGCTTGGAGGGGACTCAATAATATGCAGGGACGGATATTCTTGGTCTCAAGCACACTACACAGTTCTACAGAACTTTACCTTGGTGACCCCGTATGTCGATGAACACAAGAACAGTCTGCGCTCCAAACACCCGGAGCAGTGTGACGACTGGATTACATGTGAACACATCAGGACTTTCAGCAGTTGGTTGGAAACACGTCTCAGAGGTGACACCACTGTTTGTGATGAGTTGTACTCGTTGTCCAGGGGACCATCTTCGACTGTATTGACTTACAAAGGATACGAGATAAATGGGAATACATTTTACACGATCGCCCAAGATCAAAAGAGCACCAACCAAAACAGCGGTGTCCGCTTTGATGCAGCAACCGAGAGGGGAAAGGACACATATTATGGTTACATAATGGAAATATGGGAACTTGACTACGGACATGATTTTAAGGTCCCTTTGTTTAAGTGCAAATGGGTCAATCTGGCAGGAGGCAGGGTACAGGTAGACCCACAGTACGGAATGACAACAGTGGATCTGAACAGTCTTGGGTACACTGACGAACCGTTCGTCCTAGCCAATGATGTGGCACAGGTTATCTATGTGAAGGACATGTCTACCAGACCGAGAAAAAGAAAAGATAAGGAAGCGAATACATCATACGATGAGCCAAAGCGCCACATAGTTCTTTCAGGAAAAAGGGACATTATGGGAGTGGAGGGCAAGACAGACATGTCTGAAGATTACGAAAAGTTTAATGAAATTCCTCCCTTCAAAGTCAAGGCTGACCCAAGCATCCTGATAAACGATGAAGATTATCCATGGTTACGGCGCAATAAGCAAATGACATAAGCGAAGAAAAAGTAAAGACTTTCTCCCGCAACTATTATGATGATACCATGCCAACTTTGTAACAGACGAGTATGATACCATTGTCCGTTTTATACACGAAGTGTATCTAGTTTTTGCCGTAACCCTCTCAACTTTCTTGCACATGCTATGTGGATGAAATGATGATACCATGCCAACTTTCAACCTTTTCAGAGTTCATTTGAAATGCTTTTCAATTTTAGGGTCTTATAGCTCAAAATAATTAGTAAATGCATGAAAAATAACAAATGAAGTCAGAAAGGGTTGAAAATTGATGAGATGTGACTTTGAATGGTGCATTTTGAACACACAAAAAGTCAGGAGTTCAAATAAGTTTTAAAAAATGAAATCCCTTTGTAACAGACGAGTTTCCGTATGAAATCCTGATACTTCGAAAGAGATTGTCCGTTTTGTACACGAAGTGCATCCAGTTTTTGCCGTAACCATCTCAACTTTCTTGCACATTCTATGTGGATGAAATGATGATACCATGCCAACTTTCAACCTTTTCAGAGTTCATTTGAAATGCTTTTCAATTTTAGGGTCTTATAGCTCAAAATAATCAGTAAATGCATGAAAATGGTGCATGAAAAATAACAAATAAAATAAATAAGTAATTAGAAACAAAATAATATAAACTTTAATAAAATATATAAGTAGAAACAAAATAAAATAAACTTTAATAACATAAATAAAATTTATGAAACTAAAATTATCAAAGTATTTTCTGTTCAAAACATTATAAGCAACCTCTAGTATTATTGAAACTAAAATTATATAAAATTGATGCAACTAAAATTATCGAAGTATTTTCTGTTCAAAATCATTGAAAGCAAAAATAATTTTCATAAAGAACTTTTTTTGTTAGAAACTTTAATAGCAAAAAGAATTATCATAAAGTAACATAAATAAGTAATTACAAACAAAATAAAATAAAATAAATAAGTTTTTGTTGTAAGTAGAAACAAAACAAAATAAATAAAGCAAAAAAGAAAACAAAAAAACAGGCAAAAAATAAAAATTATGTCACCTACTGGGCAACCACGGCCTGAATACGACTAGAAACCCATCCATGGGCCAGGATTCAGGCCCGCAGAAGGCCCAGTAGGCCCACAGGCATGTACAGAGAGGTTAGGCCCGTAAGCCTGCTTTAGGGAGGAGCTCGACAGCTCAGGCGCACCGCACATTATAAACAGGTGCGGCTCTCTCTCAGCTAGCGAGGTGGGACTAAACTCCCACCACCACGCCGCTGTGCAAGGCCATTGGTCCCGATTGGTGGCACGAACCGGGACCAATGCCACCCTTTGGTCCCGGTTCGTGCCACCAACCGGGACCAATGCCCCCCTTTAGTGCCGGTTGGTGCCACCAACCGGGACCAAAGGCTTTGCTATATAAGTTCACACTTAGGAAATTTTCACTCTCACCTAGCAGTTGCCGCCCCGACGACGCCGACGCCGCCCGCCGCCCCGACGCCGCCAGGCTGCCCCGACGCCGCCCGCCGCCCCCGCCGTTGTCGTCGCCGTCGCTCGTGCCCGTAGTCGCTGTTGCCCGCGCCCTCGCCGTCGCCCGTCGTTGCCCGCGCCCTCGCCGTCAGCCGCGCCCCTGCCCCGACGCGCGCCGCGCCGGCCCGTCCCCGTCGTCGCCGTCGCCCTGCCCCGCCCTTCGCCGCCGTCGCCCCCTACCCCGAGCGCGCGCCCACTGCCCCGTCGCCATCCTCGCCGCCGACCCCGCGGTCCTCCTCACCTTGGTCCGGCCGGCGCCCTCCCTAGCATTTTTTCATATATATGCTTGTTTTTTCATATATATGATTGTTTATATATATATATATATATATATATGATGATATATATGCTTGTTATCATAATTGTTTTTGTTCATATATATATGTAATGATTTTTTTATAGAATATGATGTTTTTTTCACAGATGATCACATATATGATGTATGCATGGATGTGGATGAAATATGATGTTTTTTTGTTCATAGAACATGATGAAATATGAACAATGCATTAGGCAAAACCTTTACTTTTTTTTAGAAATTTTCTATTTGAACATTTTTTTTATGAATGAGAGGAAAAAGGAAAATAAGAAGAGGAAGAAAGGAGAAGAAGAGAAGAGGAAGAAGAGGAGAAATAAATAAGAAGAGGAAAAAGAAGAAAAAGAAGGGGAGAAGAAGAAAGGAATAGAAGAGAAGAAGAAAAAATAGAAAAAATTCTATTTTTTATTCTTCTCTCCTCTATTCTTGTTCTGTCTCTTTTGTTCTTTTTTTTCTTGGATCTTCTAACTCTATTCTTTTCTTCTTCTCCTCGATATTCTTTGACAGTTAGGATGTTTATCGGTCTGCTGGGATATACCTCCTCTCCGTAACTCAACACGATCGATATACCCCATCCCATAGATAATTTTCATGGCGTTGTCGTCGTTGTCGATATAACCCCCTCCCGATAACTTCGACAGGGGGGCGTGGCTCGTATAACCACCCTTCCCGATAACATATTTCCATGTATTTATCGCCGTTGTCATATATCCCTCCCCCGTAGATAACTTCGACATGAATGACGGTCAATATTTATACCCCCTCTCGACCGTGATAAACTTTATACCACGGAGCAGCCCCCCGGTCCCTCGGTCGCTCGACCAAAACTTCTCCAAGCACACCCAAACCCTGGAAGAAAAACGAGTGCGGTCTCCTACCCCCTCCCGCCGTGCCCCTACCCTTGAAGCGTTGCTGAGGCCACTCCAAACCCGGAATAAGCTAGGTCTACGTTTGCACTAATATATCCACCTGCTGTCATGTTTGTGTAATAATTGCCATGTTGTAATATTTGCAGAAACAATGGAGCACGGACGAGACGAGCAAGCAGAAGAGGTGTTGGGGGACATAATCTTAGCCGGAGGTGATATCTTGTCGTATCTTAACGACAATGATGGTCTGGAAGAACAGGGTGAAGAAGCAGGCTACGGTGATCGAAGAGTGGAGGAGGAAAGACATGATTATGATGGCTCCGGTGACCCAATGCTGGTGCAAGAAGGAGCCCGTGGTGACGGCTCCGGTAACCGAACAGAGTCCGGCCAGGTAAATATATTAGTTAAGCCTGTGCTGACTAGCTAATTGATGCATTCATTGTTTTGGTATGTACACATATTAATTAACACTCCTCTTTCTTCTTTTTTCTAGCCCTCCGGATCGAGCACAACTTCGGTAAAGAGACGAGGCCCGGAGAGAAAGTTGCGCTCGGATGAAAGGTTTGAGATCACAGCAATCGCGCGCGACGGCCAACCGATTGAACCCATCCGGACAAAGGATGCATTTGCTGCTCAGTGCGGGGTTCTAGTTAGGGACAAGATCCCGATCAGCATCCACCAATGGTATAAGCCTAAGAAGGAAGAACCTGAGGTGTCTTATGTCAATGATATGCAGAAAGATGATCTTTGGACTGAGCTGAAGGCAAATTTCATCCTACCTCCAGAGGAGGATCCGGAGAAGCCAGTTACAGAGCAATTAATCAAGTCTCATGCTCTTAAGAAGATGGCAGACCTATTCAGGAGGTGGAAGAATGAGCTGAAAACGTTTGTCGACAAAGAAGAGAAACCAGAATTCATCGGCCGGTATGAGAAGATCAGAGATCACTGGCCCGCATTTGTGGCCCACAAGACATCGGAAAAGAGTAAGAAGATGTTAGCGACAAACAAGAAGAATGCTGCGAAGAAGAAGCTTCACCATCGCACGGGGTCAGGTGGCTACCTCAAAGCCCGGCCTAAGTGGGCCAAGGCTGAGAATGATCTGCTTGAAAAAGGGATTGAACCACAGACAATGAACATGATAGATCGTTGCCGGACTTGGTTCTTCGGGGCTGGCGGAACCTTGGACCCTGTATCAGGGAGGTGCGTTTGGACGAACGAGCTTTTGAGAATACCAGTCAAGAAGATTCAGCAATATATCGATGCAGCGCAGGAAGGGACGTTCGTTCCAGACAGAGAGAACGACGAGCTCACAATGGCCCTCGGGAATCCTGAGCACCCTGGACGGACACGAGGCACGCAAGGCTCCGTTCCGTGGAAGGCTGGTTTTCCGGACGCAGGCGGTTACAAAAGCCAGGAGAGGAGGAAAAAAATGGAGCAGACCCAAATTCAGAAGCTGCACGAAAGGGTTCAAGCGCTAGAGGAACGAGACGGCAATCGACATGCCGAAACTACCCCCGAAGCTACCCCGCCATCTCAGCGGAGAAGCAGCGTGGCTTCCACCGAGCTGCTTCAGCCGGAGCATGTCTTGATGGCTCCTGCTAGCTACCCCGTGGATGCTATCAAGGAGTCTCAACATTGCCACCTTATGGCGGAATGGCGGAACTTCAAAGTCAAGGCGGCTGTTGGCTCTGTTTTACCTCCTGAACCCGGCGCAACCTACCACTGCCAGCCGATTCCAGAAGGATTTGCTAGGGTGATGGTGGATGAAATAACGGAGGGATTTGAGGACCTCCAGCTTGACCACCCTACCGGTGAAGGGGAGACTCGGCTGGGTTTAGCTCTGAAGACTCCGTGCCTATGGCGGAAGGAGCTCATTGACCTTCCGAACTGGACGCCTCCGGCGAGTAAGGGCACTCCGCCGCCGCCTCCTCCTCCGGCGATTGATTAGGGCACTCAGCCTCCTTCTCCGGCGCGTGGCGGCACTCCGCCTCCTCCTCCGGCGAGTGATCAGGGCACTCATCAGCCTCCTTCTCCGGCGCGTGGCGGCACTCCGCCTCCTTCTCCGCCCGCGGCGGCGTGCCAGAGCAGCCAGCCTCCTCCTTCTCCGCCTCGTCAGCAAGGGCGGAAGAGACCCGCCGCCGCTCCGGCTGCTCCGGCGCGTTGTAGTCCTTCTCCTCCGCCTCATAAGCAAGGAAAGAAGGCAGCCGCAGCCGCTCCGTCTGCTCTGCCGGCGTCTAGCAGTACAGCTGCCAGAGGCGGGAGGCAATACAGATTTGGTCCTTCTCTGAAGACTCCAGAGAAGTTACCATACGAGAGGACCGAGGAGGAGAACGCGAAGATCGTGCGAGCCGAAGTGAAGAACTTCTTTGAAGGGGTGAAAGCAAAGAAACATCCACCTCCGGAGGAGAAGGTAGATCCGGTGAAAGCGAAGCGCACTCTGGATGCCCTGACAAAACCACCAAAGTCTCCGCCGAAAGGCAACTATGAGCGCATTATTGCAAAGACATTTGTCGAAGCGGAGCGGTCGGGAAGTACTGTCAGTGATCAAAGGTTAAAAGAACGACGAGCTGGGAAAAAAAATTGCCCAGCTCGGCGAACAAGCGAACCAATCGTGCCCCCCGCTCAAGGTGTCTAAAGACATCGTCGCTAATGATCCGAGGATGGTGGCCGGTTATAGCAATCTTGGAGATTACTTGCCCGACGATGTACATTATGAAATCATGGAGGTGGACGAACACAAATACCATTACGGGAAGCCTCTCGTCAAAGATGAAAGATCTCTAACAGCGATGATGCGAAGATTACATGATTGGTACATGAAAACCTGCAGAGAGTCTGATGGGATGAATACTTTGACGCTGAGAGTTAAACCGGAGCATGACCTCGTTGTAATTGAACCGCTGAATGTTCCATTTGAGGAGTTCTTCCAGTTTTTCAATCAAAAGGCCCTCAATAAATCAACGATCACTTGCTACTGTCTCTAAGTAGTACTACTTCTGTCATTAAGTCTCTCTATATAGGTCAGCTCTTTCATTGCATGTATTTATAATTATCCTCACTATATTATGCAGATTGAAGATCGCCGAATTGAAGAAAAGACAAATCGGTGATATTGGGTTCATTAACACAAATCTCATAGATGCATATACTGTTGAAAAACATGCCAAAGAAGCCGAGGCCAACTTGCTACGATCGTTGGTATTAAATCAAAACAAAGATATAATACTTTTTCCTTACAACTTCAAGTGAGTGTTACTGTCTTGTGCATATTCGGTTTCCCTTATTAGTCCAGGTTATGGTAATGTAATTGATGACTTATGCATGCATGTGCAGCTTCCACTATATTCTCCTAGAGATTAAGCTTGAGCAGGGAGTAGTAACCGTCTTAGACTCGAGACGAAAAGATCCCCAGGACTATGCGGACATGACTCAAATGCTCGAGAAGTAAGTTAAATCGATCATTATCCACCATATCAGCAACTTTGTTCATTTCCTGATATCAAGTAATTGTCTTCTTTGTCTGGCAGGGTTTGGAGAAAATTCACCACAAAAGCTTCGGGACTGCCGAAGTAGCTGCAATTTAGACACCCGAAAGTAAGTACTATAGTAGCATGTTCCGCACATCTCCTAGTGATTCAAGCGCTAGTTTCATCAATACCATTTAGCATGCTTGCTTATCAGTTAGATTGACCTGTATTTCTTGTAAAGTGGTTGTGGCAGGAACAAGGGAATGGTTTCTGTGGATACTACGTTTGCGAGTCTATCCGCCACACGACCTGTGAGCGGGGCTACTCTGATGAACAATATGAAGTGCGTAAGCAATAATATTCACAATTTTATTTTATTACCATCATTTGTGTCGAGCTTCATTTATTCATATATATATGTATTGACCCATTTTTCAAATTAGATGTTTCGGATGCGGGATGAACTCCTAGCAGAAGATCGTATGCGAGCAATTCAAGAGGAATTGTCGGCATTCTTCCTTGACCACGTGATCGCTGAAAACGGAGAATACTATGTGGACCCTGTGTTCTTACAATTTAATTAGGAGATTATATTGTAAGAGATAATTATTGTATATATGTAGCCGGTAGTGTCAGATAGATATACGAGAACTTGTTGTTCGACCAATCTCTCGGAGAAGGAGAGGTGGTCGATATCACTTCTCTCTGTATGCATATGTTCATGACGATTTTCTGTTTCCTTCATTTGCTTACTAGATAGCGTGTCTAGTCCTCTCATACGTATATAGTACGTAGCGTCGACCAAGCACGGAGATAAGAGAGGACACTTCTCTCTATTAATTAGCTAGCTAACACAATATATGAAACACCTAAATTAACCCCCCAACCCCCCCCTTCAAAACAAAAAACAAAAACCCCAGCCCCTGAAATGCTAACGCGTGGATGCCTATTGGTCCCGGTTGGTGACACCAAGCGGGACAAAAGGCCCTGCCTATTGGTCCCGGTTGGTGGCACCAACCGGGACCAAAGGCCCCCCTGCCTGGGCTGGCAGCAACGGCCACGTGGAGGACCTTCTGTCCCGGTTCGTGTAAGAACCGGGACTAAAGGGTTAGGGCTTTAGTAACGACCCTTTAGTCCCGGTTCGAAAACCGGGACAAAAGGCCCTTACAAACCGGGATAAAAGCCCCTTTTCCTACTAGTGAGGGTTTATCTTCATGCGTGTGCGCCAACAAGGTCTGGTGTCAGGTGCTTCTGACCAGTTAAGGGGTTCAACGACGTCGGCTGCGGCTCCAAGGAGCTAGTCTCTAAGAGGCATATACATGAAGACTTCTTGGCTATAATTAGCAAGGTCAGGCCAGCTTCATTAGAGGAGGGGTGATAAGAAGCACGTCATCGACTGAATTACATGTTGAATTGTACATTCGGCCAAAATAATCTTATTTATCTTTGATTCGTAAAAGATCAGTGGACACCTCTATCGCTGTAATTTACATTTCGGTACTATGGACACAGCATGATTAAAATAGAGCATAGTGAATCTGTGGATGGGAAGCGGCAGCAGGTAATGATTCTCAGGAGACATGAAGGTAGTGTAATCTTTGCAGCTTATCGTTTCTTATTCCACTGCAACAATGCTTTTGAAACGGAGATTCATACTATGATGCAAGACATGACATTGGCAAAGCAGCATTCTAAAGGCCCCATCATTGTCCAGTTGGACTCTTCAAAGGATTTAGCGACATTATTTAGCAGTGGCTTAGCTCGTTCAGCATACTAGAAGATGCCCCACGCGTTGCTGCATGAACCTTGGTAAAACATATGTATAAATAGATGCTAAAAAACTAAAGTATATGAAGCATGTGAAAAAATGTTGTATAAAAAGAAAATATATTTGATTGAAGTCAAATGTGGTGTCATTTTTAACAAAAATGTGTAAGGGCATCTCCAAGGCGGACCCACAAACCGCCCTTGTCCGTTCGGGCCACGGGAGCCATCCAACGCGGGTCTGTATCGGTCTGCCGGGTGGTCTGGACACGACTTCTCCCATAAAATGGAGACAAAAATTGGGGAGCTTTGCGGGAGTTCGGACACACGAAACATAGGAATCCGACACCCCATGCCCATAAAAAACCCTTCCCGGACCCCGCGACTCCATCCTCCCCATTTTCTCTCATTCCTTCTTTTCTCTCTTGCCGTCGCCGCCGCTCCACCACCCCGGCCAGCACGCCACACCCCTGCCGGAAATCTGCGTCTCCGTCACCTCCGGGCTCCAGCAGGGATCCCCGACGCTTCTCCTCTGTCTCTGTTCAACCACCTTTCCTCGAACGTCCCGCTAGGTACCATCCTCTACCGTGCCCGGCAACTGTTCGATGAATCGCCGGAGCTGGAAACAGTTGTTCCTTCTTCTTTTTAGCAATGGATGCCGATTTAGAGTACATATACGAGCAGTATGCTGATTCGGACGATGGCTCGTCGGACGAGGAGGAGTACTCCAATGAGATGACGTTGATGCAGGCGGTCCTTGAAGACGCCGGGCGTGCGGAGTAGCATGTTCTCAATTTCAAGGGCTCGATCCAGGATCATCGAGTGCTCAATCACAATAGGGCACATGGGCATTTGACACTGATGGCCGACTACTTTGCCACTTATGCACTATTCGCTGACCATTTTCGCCGGCGTTTTCAGATGCGCAATGTCTTTGATCATTTGTACCATGGCGTCCGGTCCTACAATGACTAGTTCATCCTGAAGAAGGACGTTGTGGGAACGTTTGGCTTCTGTGGTTACCAAAAGTGCACGGCCGCGCTCCGGATGCTTGCATATGGCACGGCCGCTGATTCGTGGGATGAGTACCTACGGATGTCTGAGAGCATATGCGGAGATGCCATGGTCAGATTTGCAACTGTTGTCTGGTCGAGGTGTTCGGACCTCAGTACCTGAGAGAACCAACTGTGGCAGACACCGAGAGGCTCCTGAAAATCTCATAAGCAAGAGGGTGGCCGGGTTTGCTTGGATCTCTTGACTACATGCATTGGAAATGGAAAAACTGCCCGAAGGCTTTACAAGGGCAATATCAAGGTCATGTTAAGAAGCCTACCATCATTCTTGAAGTAGTTGCATCACATGATCTTTGGATTTGGCACACTTTCTTTGCCATGCACGGGTCTCACAATGATATCAATGTGCTGCAACGATCGGCGTTGTTTGCGAGCCTGAAGGAAAAGCTCCTCCTTGCCACTATACTGTCAATGGACATGAGTACAACATGGACTTCTATTTGGTTGATGGTATCTATCCTCCATGGGCTACCTTTGTCAGCACCATCTCAAACTCAGTTGGCTAAAAAAAGTCTCAGTTTGCCCAAAGACAAGAAGCAGCTAGAAAGGATGTCGAGAGGGCATTTGGAGTTCTGGAGGCCCGTTTTGTAGTTGTTTGTGGACCTGCTAAACAATCGGATCCGGAAACCTTGTGGCAGGTGATGACATGTTGTGTGATCATGCACAACATGATCGTCGAGGATGAGGCTGACGATGCTGTCACGGCTCTGGAATTTGAGAACATGAGTGATCCTATCCAACTTCCGGACCAGAATCCGGTCACATTTGAGGAGTTTATTCAAATGCATCAACAAATTCGGCATCGACCAACTCACGAGCAGCTGAAGGAAGATCTAAGTGAGCATCAATGGGCGGTGAAAGGGCATAACAATGTTGGGATGTAATATTTGAACTTTTTAAAATTTAAAATAGTGATGCATGCGGCTATTTGAACGTATGTACACTTCACTTTGCATGCTGCTACTTGATCGTGGCAACTAGGAAAAAAGTGGAAGGCCGGATGTATGTGGCTACAGTTGGATGGTGTCCTCATGCATCCTTGTCCGCGGACTGGTCCCCCCCTTCCCCCTACGGTCCGCGTACGGATGTGCGAAGAAATTTGTGGGTTGCCGTTGGAGATGCCCTAACATGACCTACATATATTTGCTCCGAGCATACAACATACAAATATATGTAGGTCATGCTAAAAAATGTGTAACATGACCGTCTATGGCCGCAGAAAAATAAGAGCAAATTAACATGCATGGTTGCTGAGGTGGCATGGTTGCATGAGTAGATGGGTGCATAAATTGTAACTTATGACCACATGCATGATTTGATGGTGTGACATAGTTACATGAAAAGGAAAAATAGGTAGTGGGTTGCAACTATTTAAGAATAGAAGATGCTCGTCTTGTAGCTGAGATTAAATCGTTGATTGTGGACTGGAAGTTTATTGTACAGAAGCTTAGATGGAGAAAACTAGGGTAACAGATCGATTGGTTTTGCATAGTTGAACTGAGTATAGCACTGTTTTTGTGGCTACAGAGAGGATCATCATGCATTGAAGAACTTGTACATCTTGACTGTAACCCTGTAATTTTGGGAGAGAAGTTTATATTACAACTCTGAACTACCATCAAAGCCTAAGATACAACCCCGAACTCCAATATGGAATTCTCTCTAATTTTGAAATAAACTTCCTTTTTCCTGAAAAAAAATGATGGGGTCAAGCATTCAATGCACCTTTGCTTGAAAAAAAAAACATTCAATATGCCTTAGATCTCACATTACGATACCGTTCTCATAGCCAAGCCATGGCCACATGCATGCAGCATGGCCGTCGTCGTCCTCGACGATTTCTGACGCGACCGAGCAGCAAGTCTACCATACTACGTCTCGCCGTGTCCACAACGGCGCTCTAAGCGCTGAACTACATCTAAAAAAGGGTTATCTTCCCAGCATTTTCAGAGCAGACGGGTCACGAGCTTATAGAAAACTATACTAGGTGCCAACAAAAGATCCAACACATGAGTCGTACTACCACGCGCAGCCAAAAGAAAAATCCCAGTTCGTCTTGCGACCATGGACCTGTGTACCGATTCTTTCCGTGACGTGACCTTACTGATCTAGTCTAGCACAGGAAAACACTTTTGTCATCGATGATAATAACCTAAGTGCTAGTTAACGAACCACACGTCATGTTCCAGTTTTCTGGCCTATCGACCCGATGAGATGGTAATTACCCACCAAACTACTCCTACGCAGTCTAGTCTACGGCCGTACACATGCATCGTGCGTTGCAATGTGAGCACAGTCGCACGAACCGGCTAATTCAGGACTTTGAGCAACCTAGCTAGGCAATAAGCCAATAACTTAAAAAAGTTTGAAGCACCAGAGAAGAAATAAGAACCTGAATTCAAGTCTACAAGAACTTGAACGCGTACGTGTGGGTTTGAACGGTAGTTTCCCACACCGAAGTAACCGAGGGAGCCAGCTAGGCACTGTTTCCCCGCGCTTCATCAGGCAAAGTCTACTCTCTCCGGAGCACCGACCGATTGTTATTTTTCTTTTGACAACCGGAGCTGCTAGCACTGGCAACTCCTAGTACTAGCTAGAAGTTGGCAGCACGTAGCTGGCGGTGCCGCCGACTTGTATGGCATCGACGGGAATTCTCCAAGAGCGTGTGCTAACAGGTCAATCGGTATCTACCGGCACGCCGGACGGGCGTGACATCGACCGGCTCGCCGCCAAAAGCTATCGTGGCCTACCCAAGTGTTTTCCACCCGTCGGGTCGTCGCGTACGGTGCCCCTTCCCGTCGTCTCTCGACTCGACGTACGCAGTGCGATGGGTCGTGCGCACGCCCGTGGAAAGTGACCAGCTGGCCGGGTCGACGCCGTTTCTTGCCTCGGAATGGGAGGGTACCGTTTTTTAAGACCGCCAACTCCAACGGGCCCGAAGCATTTCGTCCTCCAGCGTCGGTAAGTGCGGATAAAAACCACGGGCCAACGCAACGATAAAAATGGATAGAATTTGGGCTGGATTTGTGTCCGCGCGGACAGGCCACAGACGTCTGCTTTGTCCTCTTCTTGTTCTCTCTATCTCGCGTGTCGATGGCACACAAGTAGTACTCCCCCACCCCATCGATTTCGACCTCCCTGGCATCTTCGCCCTCGCCGCCGCCACACAGCTTTTGTCCTCTTTGCCACCCTCGGATCCCCCACCCAGCTGCTACCGATGCCCCACTGCCAGCATTGTTTTCACTTCTTGCAGGTGTTATTCCCTAGGCTTGGTGTGATTCTCCTATTGGTTCGATAACGTTGGTTCTCACTGAGAGAAATACTTATCAGCTACTATATTGCTTCACCCTTCCTTTTCGGGGAAAATCCCAACGCAGCTCACAAGTGGCATTTGATGGCCTGCTCCCGAAACCGGCCAGGAAGGGGGTCTTCAGAGGGGCAAGACAAATGTTGTGGGTGGTGGCTGATGTCTTCAGCAAGGGCGCCTGTCATGCTCATGATTGTTGGATGATGCCTCTGGAGATATGTTGTTGTGGTTTTAGATAATGTGTGTAGTTTGTATCCAGCTTTACTTCAAAAAGATGCCGCGTGACAGGCGCGAGCGCATCTCTCGTCCTATTCTGCGGGACCGCCAAGACCGCAGGGACCGGGACGACGAAGGGGACCGTGGCCGGGGGCGCGACGGCCGGGGCACGTCCAGAGGCGGGCAAGGCTGGGGCGACCGCATCCGCTGGAGCCTCTCCCGTGCTCCGCGTGATGCGCAGTGCGACACCGGCAGAGAACGCCGGGATGGGCGTCAGGGGAGCCGCGATGGTCGCCGCCGCGGCAACTCTGGGCTGCCCGCTGTCCAGGGCGCTGTTCCGGTGCCTCTCGGCTCTGGCTCCCTGTGCGCTCCTCCCAGGCGTGTTGGGGAGCTTGAGCCTGCTTCGGATGCTGTCGGCGCTCGGGGCCGTAGCCCGGTCAGGCAGCAGCGGCCGGCCTCTGCCAGGCGCATATCGGCTTCACCACCCCTTTCTCCTACAACGGTGCTCCGAACCCCGCCGGCCTCCAAGCGTGACGAAGCTCATGCTGCTGCGGCGGCCTCCCAAAACCTGAGTCCGGCGCTCATCGAGCTTTGTTCGCCGACCATGATGCAGCGACCTCTTTTGGACATGTCCCCGATGCGGCCCCCAGGCTTTGAAGCCTCGCCCACTCCGCCTCTCCAGTGCAACGGCAACCTGCAGCGAACCCCTTCGCCAACCCGTGCTCGCCTTGTTGATGCTGGACACGACCTGCCCGCTGGCTTGGCGGAGCTCGTTGTGCCCTGTCTCGAGCTTCCAGCAACGCTCTTCTGCTCAAAACAGCTGGCGCTCCTGCCGCTCACATCTGTGCAACCTTCTGAAGCACCCATGGCATCACCGAGGCCAAGCCCTCCAGCAGCCCGTCGGAAGACTTTGGCAGGCATGAGGATCTCCAAGGAAGGCGGGGTCTCTCTGCAACGGATCAGGCGCCCTTCCAACCGCACGCCGGCTGCCCCGGTTGCAAAGGTGGCTGAGCGCCTTGTCTGTCGCAGCCTGGGCATAACCAAAGATGGTGAAGATGTCACCGCTTCGACCCTGAATGCGTTCATGGAGAGATTCAAGGAGCAGCTCCCCCCTGAAGTGATTGTGGCCATGCGGGATTTCTTCAAGCTTGACGATAGTGCTATTGCTGCTGTCGAGGACGCGCTGATAGACCACGGTGGTGCAGCGGCTATGGACTCTGTGGGGCTGGAACAAGATGGCCAGGGATCGCAGCCGGCGATCGCCTGAGTAGGTAGTCTCTGGGTTAGGGCCTTCATGTTTGTTATGTTAGTACGCCATCCTGATGCTTTCCAGGGGATTGCACTTGCTACTAGTTTGCACGTATCCAGTTCGTGCATAGGCACTAGTTACTTTGGGTCTTGTAGATGGGACCGTGTTCCCATTGTGTGTGTGTTGGTGTTTAGTCAGGTTCGGCCATGGGCCATGTACCTGGGACTTGGATCCCCTCCTGGTTGTATTATTGTTATTCCATATGTTAGTCAAAGGGCATCCGCTGTGCACCCATGACAGAACAGCCTATCAATACACTCAGCTGGAATGTGAGAGGGCTTAATTGCCCGGACCGTAGAGCAACTGTCAAGGCTACCATATCTGACACCACTTGTCATTTGGTCTGTCTCCAGGAGACTAAGTTGAGCACCGTTGACAGATACATTGCTGCTTCTCTCGGTGGAAACAAGCTTCAGAGTTTCGCGCACCGCCCGGCCACCGGAACCAGGGGCGGAATCCTTATGCTATGGGATGACAGCATCCTTCATGTCTGCGACATCACCACCTCGACTTTTTGTCTCTCTGCTATGGTGCGGATTCGCGCTTCCGACTCATCCTTCAAAATCACGTCCGTCTATGGCCCCACCGACAGCGCCTCCAAAGATGCATTCTTTGCGGAGCTGCTTAGCCAGAAGCCACCTCCGGGAGTGGCATGGCTTGCCACTGGAGACTTCAACCAAATCTACCGTGCCAGGGATAAAAACAAACGGAATGTTAACCGTAGCAGAATCAATCGCTTTCGTGCCGCTTTGCAATCTTGCGAGCTCAAGGAGATCCATCTACAGAACAGGCGTTTCACCTGGAGCAATGAGAGGACAAATCCCACCCTTTGCAAACTTGACTCCTTCTTCTGCAACGCCGAGTGGGACACCACCTTCAACACCCATGTGTTGCATGCCTTGTCGTCATCCCTCTCCGACCACTGCCCTCTCTTGCTTGCTGATAACAAAGGACCCAAAAGACCTCGGTCTTTCAAGTTTGAAAATTTCTGGACCGCCCTTCCAGGATTCCATGACATTGTCCAAAAGGCATGGGCCGAGGGCGTGTCACACACGGAGCCTTATCTCATATTGCATCACAAGCTCAAGAAGAACGCGCTACGTCTCAAGGAGTGGAGTAGAAGACTCTTCTCAGCAGCGAACATTCACTTCCACGCGGCACTACTCGTGATCCTAAGGCTGGACATTGCGCAGGAATCGCGCCCCCTATCGCCGGAGGAGCTTGACCTACGTGCTAGACTAAAACGCAGGGTGATCAGTTTGGCAGTTCTGCAGAGGGCCAGAAAGAGCCAATGCGCCCGAATCTCTAACCTCAAGGAGGGTGATGCAAACACAAAGTTCTTCCACCGCCGCGTCAATGCCCGAAGAAGAAAGAATCACATCCACCGCATCAAGCTCGCAAGTGGTTGGGTTACTGACAATGGCGAAAAAGAAAAGATCATCCATGACCACTTCTCTGAGGTCATGGGGAAGGGGCACACGAGCAACCTTGACTTCAATTGGGAGGAGCTCAACGTGCAGCCGGTCGACCTTCACACCCTGGATGACACTATCACTGAGGAGGAGGTTTGGAACGCCATTAAAGAAATGCCAAGCGGCAAGGCTCCCGGCCCGGACGGCTTCACGGGTATCTTTTTCAAGAAATGTTGGGCCATCATCAAACCTGATATCATGCGAGTCATCCACCGGTTTGACTCCCTTCACACGTCCAATCTTCAATGGTCGAACTCCGCCAATGTGGTGCTCTTGCCCAAGAAGGATGGCGCGGAGGGCATCTCCGATTATAGGCCTATAAGCCTCATCCATGCCATTGCCAAAATCATTGCTAAGGTGCTCTCCTTGCGGCTTGCCCCGCATATGGATGCCCTCATCTCCAACGCCCAAAGCGCCTTCATAAAAAAGAGAAGTATCCATGACAACTTCATGTATGTGCGGAACTTTGCTCGATGCCTCCACAAGCGCAAGACCCCTGCCCTTCTGTTCAAGCTTGACATAAGAAAAGCCTTCGACTCTGTCAAATGGGAATTCATCCTGGACCTCCTGCAACGTAGGGGTTTCCCTAGCAAATTCCGTGACTGGATTGCCGCACTGCTTTGCTCCTCATCCTCGCGTTTCCTGCTCAATGGGCTGCCCGGACCTCCCATCTATCATGGTCGTGGATTTCGTCAAGGGGACCCGATCTCGCCACTGCTATTCGTCCTCGCAATTGACCCGCTTCACCAAATTCTTGAGTTGGCAACTAGGAAGGGCCTCCTGCATAAGATTCGGGGACGAGGCGCTATGATGAGAACCTCCTTATATGCGGATGACGCAGCTATTTTCATGGCCCCAATCAAAAGCGACGTCGACAACCTCGCCACCATCTTGAAGGGTTTCGGTGATGTCACGGGTCTATGCACCAACTTCCACAAGAGTTCGGTTGTGCCAATCAGATGTGCCAATGTTGACTTGGATCATGTCCTCAGTGCCGTTCCCGTGTCTAGAGCCACCTTCCCGATGAAATATCTGGGACTCCCACTCTCGGTCTGGCAGCTCAAGACTGTGGATTTCCAATACCTTGAAGACAAGGCGGCCGGCAAGCTTGCCACCTGGGACGGCCAAAACATCACCACCATCGGGCGCACGACACTTGTCAGATCGGTTATTGCCTCCCAAGCAGTGTATGCCATCACACCTCTCATCGTGCCACCACGCTCTCTTCACAACATCAACAAATTGGAGAGGGCTTTCCTTTGGTCTGGATCAGATAAGACGACCGGTGCCAAATGTAAAGTGAATTGGAAGGTGGTTTGCCGCCCCAAGGAGTATGGAGGCCTTGGGGTTCTAGACACTGACAAGTTTGCTCGGGCCTTACGTCTTAGGTGGCCATGGTATGAATGGAAAGAGCCAAACAAGCTTTGGGTGGGGCTTGGGAACCCTTGCACGGAGGAGGACATGGACTTCTTCTATGCCTCAACGACGATCATTTTGGCAACGGTGCCAAAACACCTTTTTGGGATTCCCCATGGCTTCTTGGGCGGAAACCGAAGGACATTGCCCCTTTGATTTATGAGGCCTCCACGCGCAAGAACTGGAAGGTGCGTGAGGCCCTCCATGGAGATGCTTGGATTCTTAAGATCGGTCGCAACACCATCGTCTCCGGTGCCCACATCCTCCAATTCTTCACGTTATGGATGCTTGTGCATGACCTACACTTGGATCAACAAACTGACGATGACATTATTTGGAAACACGCCAACGACGGGTCCTACTCCGCGGCCACCGCCTACAAGGCTCAGTTTCTTGGACTGACACTTTCGCCCATGGACTTTATGATCTGGAAGGCTTGGGCCCCTCCTAAGATCAAGTTTTTTGCTTGGTTGGCTATCCAAGACCGGATTTGGACAGCCGACAGATTGGAGCGGCGCGGTTGGCAAAACTGTGGACTTTGCCCGCTTTGCAAACGTGTTGGCGAGACGGGTGCACACCTCTTCTACAAATGCCGCTACACCATAAGGCTATGGAACTCGGTCATCCTTGAATTTGGTCTAGCGCACATGGACACCTCCTCTTGGCATTTGGATGGATTTGTTTTGGAATGGTGGAAAAAGCGAACCTGCTTGCAAAACCCAAACCGACGAGCCTTGGCCTCACTTACAATGCTAGTCTCTTGGACGATCTGGAACGAGCGTAATGCTCGGGTCTTCCGACACAAGAGCGCACCGCCTCCGGTCCTTCTCCATGTTATCATCAACGACGTCAAGCTTTGGGTTCTCGCGGGAGCAAAAAAACCGGGGTGTATTCTTGTGCGCGAGTAGTTGCCATGCCGGGCATACGGATCATTTGTAACACTCTAAAACACTTCTCTCTTATTTAATGAATGAGGCAAATCTTTTGCCTCCGTTTTGGAAAAAAAAGCTTCGGTGTCTGGTTGTGTGGTTCTGTAATAAGGTCTAGCTTTTGCTCAGTAGATGTCTCTTGCTGTTAGAGGGTGCTCGTTAACCCGTCATGTGACACTGAGACTCATGTCTTAACAGGAACTTGATGGGTGCTCGTGTAATCAATTTTTAGAAAAATGAAAATTAGGGGGTGAACCCTTTTTTCAAAATAATAATACTAGTGTATATCGACAAACCGCTTATAGCCAACCTATGAACTAATTACATTTTGTAAAAGTTCACTTTGTCAATGCGAATTTGACAAGATTTGTGCACTTCTTTCTTTTGCGGACTATACATATACTGCACAACGCTGCAACACTACAGTACTCATAAGCAACAACCTTCCGTTAACAAAACAATTGTGATGATCTCTCTGGCCTCACTTTGCTCCATTTGCTTCAAAACTCTGGTCGGCGATGTGCACCGACGGCTGGGTCCTCCTGAAACTAAGCCCGTTCACCATGGGCTTCACCTTCTCGGTGAGCTTCATGATGACCAAGAAGAGCACCCTGTACAATATGACCATCCCGAACAAGACCGCGAGATCGACCCACTTGTTGTACCCCATCTCCACCTGCCAGTACTGCCTGAGGATCTCGTCGCCAGTGATGGTGGTGGCGCCGCCGGCCTGGTTGTTTGGGAAGGTGAGGCCGAGGAACTCGTTCTTGTAGAACCCCTGGTTGGCATACTTGTGGAAGGCGACGTAGTACATGGGGTACCTCCACACCGGCTTGGGAAGGTCGTGGGGCAGGCGGAAGAAGCCGCCGTTGAGCATCATGACGCCCTGGATGCCAGCGCCGGTGATGATGCCCATGAGGAAGTCCGGTACGGCGCTAGCGACGATCATCATCAGGCCCTCCACCAGCATCATGGTCATGAAGAGCACCAGCGCGAAGTAGGCAAAGTGGTCGAAGCTCCTCTGCAGGCCGACCAGGTAGTAGGCCATCGCACCCGGCACCAGGGAAATAAGGAGCAGGTACGGTGTCGCCGACACTGTGTTGGCGATCACGAACGACGACACCCCGTAGTGCCCGTTCAACCTCTCCCTTCCAAATATCTGCATTGCGCATACCGAAAGCACATCAGATCAATGTATCGTGAGACGTGAGATGAGATGGAACTCGATCAGAAACTTCACCTTCATGTCCTCGACGAAAGATGGGAAGCCTCCGATGGCCATGAAGGTGAGGAAGGCACCAACGAACATAAGCATGGAGCCACGAGCCTACATGCAGAGTTTTCAATCACACAGTTAACACAACAGTGATCAATGGCGGTGGTAACTACAACGGGAGACGTCTTGCTACGCACCTGTATGGATCCATAGCTATGTCCGATGTCATAGAAGATGGTGCCGCAGCAGAGGCAGAGGGCGATGTAGATAGCGAAGCGGAGCCAGTAGTAGCCCAGGTCCCTGTACATGTTGATGAAGGACCTCTTGGTTAGCACGAAGGACTGCATCAGGAAGCTCGGCTGCTGCCCTTCCATCTTCACCACCTCCCCTCCCTGAAATCACACGACAAACCACACACACGCTTATAATTAGCTAAATTCAGTACTCCAATTGAAAGTTTTAGAATGTACGTGGAGTCCGGGCTACTCACAGTGCCGTGTATGTCGGCGATCTGCCGCGTCACCTTGTCCATGTGTGCAGAGGATTTGTAGGAGGCCACCAGCGCGTCGATGTTCTCAACGGTGGTCATCTTCTTCCCGCCGAGGCCTTCCTCGATGTCCTGAAGAATCAATTAATGGAGCGTATGGTTAGGAATACTATTCACCAGGAATATTTCAGATATGATAATTAAGGTCCTTGTTGATTGAACGGTGACGATGTGCTCACGTTGTCGAAGTCCTTGTTGACGGTCCTCAGAAAATGGTCGGAAGGGTTCATCAGTGACGGGCAAGGAAACCCGCTCAAAGCAAAGAACTACAACAAACAAACAAGCAAAGAAATTAGGTAACACAATTCAGTGGCTTCAAAAGTTTCTTCCGTACTTTGACTGTAGTAATCTAAGTCTAGCAAGTGAGGAAGATAGGAACAGATGGCATGTCTGAAATTTCACATAATCATTAGCAATACCGTTTTCTTCAGTTATCTACCTACGGACCGACCGACCAAAGCACATTTTTCTCCTCCGTGACCGTCACACCGTCAGCTAGGAAAACACGCGTGTTTGTCAAACCATGTGGTCAATTTAGTCACCCCACAAAATTACTCTCACCTAATAGTTCATCAATACACCGATTAATCTGTTGTATCTTTTTTTGTTGCGGGGAATTAATTTGTTGTATCAGGAGACTTGCTTGGCACAGTGGATTACCGAATACGAGTAGAGTACTACACGATCCCTCCACAGTCGTCTACAACCAAACTGAGCTTTCAGGCTCAGCTGTCACCACTGAAAAAACTGTCCAGAATACAAGCACATCTTTGCCACTGTGCTATGAACGCGATGCCGCAGTTGAGTTAGGCGGCATGATCGATCAATGCATGCTACCCTGCCAAAACGAATGTTCCCAGTGCGTGGCGCAGTCCATATGTGCCCCGGCGGTTTCGATCGATCTTGTGCAGTGGTCTTCAGTCGCGTAGCAGTGCTCCTAGTCGCTACCAGTGACTCGAGCACAGTTCCACCGTCGTAGAGGTGCCACTATAAATGTATAGTGAATGCACAGTTCCTCCATATACGGAGGGAGTACATAATTACTGTCGCCGTACGGTATGGCAAAAAAAAGACTACTCCTACTTCTTTCGCAATTGCGATCTCTCTGAATTTTTTTTTTGCAGGGAATCTCTCTGAAAGTTAACAAACTGTTTTTTCTGAAATCTTTTAAAGCAATTCTATTGTGGATGGATAACTAAGTTAAATGACACCAGAACGGTAAGTACTAAATCAGCAACAAGTAATATGAATTAGATGGAGTAGCAAATTGCATGCTTTCTGTGACCAAATGACTAACATCTCATTATCTATTTTTTGCATTATGGTGTACGTCTGGTATTCAGGTTTTTGTTATGCGCCCTCTCACAATGCTAGGTTTAACCGATAATTACCTACACGTATCTAACCCCTATACGGGGCCATATATATATATGGCTAAGATAAATCCATATATGAAATCGGGTCACACAAGTAACTTTTATTTGCAGGAAGAATCCGTTTAACAAATTTTGAAATGCAAATTAGTCTTAGTTGCTCTTAGGGGAAAATTAGAATTCATTATATAACGGACTTAAAAAGGATGGTCTATAAATAGGATGCAAGTTTGCTTCTCCACAGGAAAAAAAAGACGTGGTTTCGCCAACCCGAGTGCGGGGGCAACTAGGGTAGGATCTCTCCTCATATATGATTTGTGGGATCAGCGTATTTTCAATAATACAAAACATGGTTAAAAGATCTCAAAAAAGTTTTTTTAGATGATAAATCTCAAAAAAGTTTTTTTAGATGATAAATCTCAAAAAAAAAATTTAGATGAAAAATCTCAAAAACAAAAACAAAAACTGTAACAACTAACCACACTAAATTGCAGCTTCGCATTCGACCCACACTTAGAACCAAAAAAGAAGAAAGGAAGAGCAATGAATGGTGTACCCAAGTACCCAACCAAACCTGAAGAAACCTTTTATTATTATTACTTACAGAAGAAGCTTTTTATTATTATTACTCCCTCCGTACATCTCTAGATTTAGATGTAAATTTTGGCTGAAATGTTTTGGACTTGCAGATATACCCCATAGGCGTGCTAAAAAAATCAGTATATATGTTTTATAAATTGATCATATGATCTCACCAACAGATCCAAGCCTAAAGATCAAATAATTTGTATTACCACCGTTCAGCAGTGTGAAACTGCGAATACGCCTAGTAGGGTCGCGATCATGTCCAAAGTCCAAACACGTACATACGATAGCGACAGCAACAGGCAACAATCAACAGCACCGTGCATGTATTCGTACGTACACGCATACAACAGTATGTACAGACGTACCTGGTTGGTCTCGGCGGCGGGACCGAAGAAGACGGTCTTGCCGTAGGCGAGGAGGCAGAGCCCGTGGAAGAGGCCGTAGACCTCGGTGCTGGGCTGGTGCACGGCGGCGACGACGGTCATGCCCTCCCGGCGCGCGAGCCTGGCGATCCGGCTGACGACGTGGAAGGAGGCGGCGCTGTCGAGGCCGCTGGTGGGCTCGTCGAGGAACAGCAGCGCCGGCCGGGTGAGGATCTCCATGCAGATGCTGACCCGGCGCCGCTGGCCGCCGCTGATCCCCTTGTGCATCCACCCGCCGATGCGCGTGTCCGCCGCGCTCTCCAGCCCCATCTCCCGCAGCGTCTCCTCCGCCCGCTCCCGCTTAGCCGCCGCCGACATGCCGCTCGGCAGCTGCAGCTGAGCCGAGTACCGCACCGCCTCCCGCACCGTTAGCGTCGTCATCAGCACGTCGTCCTGCGTCACGTACGCCTGCAACACGCAAAGGATGCGTTGATTAATAACTAAAATAATTGATAGAGTACGCTCGTTCACGATCAACCCGAATGAAAATGAGATTCTCCGAATTGAAATAGCCCATCCATGCATGCACTAGGCTTACCGAAGTTCCGTAGGATAACTTCTGTCTCCGGCCATTGATCAAGATGTCTCCCTTCTGGCTGACACCAGAGCCTAGCCTTCCTGTAATTTTGTACCACGGAAGCTCTTCGGAATTAATTCTTTAATCTTCTCACCACAAAAATTATAATATCTATTACTTTCATCGTTCTATAATATAAATGTAGTGTAAAAGACGCTTTTATATTATGAGACGGAGGGAGCGGATACTAATTGTACGAGTCGCTACGACGCTATCAGGAAGGCCGGCTGTCTGAGTAGCGAAGGCCAGCCCGCATACGATATCGTATAGCAGTAGTATTATTCACGAGCATGTATACGGCTGTACCAACCTGCTAGAGCGTCTAGAAGGGTGGATTTGCCACAGCCGGAGGGCCCCATGATGGCGAGGACCTCGCCGGGGCGCGCATAGCCGTTGAGGCCACGCAGGATGGGGACGCGGCCGGCCTTGCCGCCGGCCGCCGACACCCACAGATCCTCCCAGGAGAGCACGACGCCCTGGTCAACCCGGCGCAACGACGTCTCACGAACCACGGCGGGCACGGCGCCAGCGCCGTTCTCCACGCTGATCTCGAGCGACGACGAGGTCCGCGACCGCGGCAGGGTCACCGGCATTGGAGCGAACGGCGGCGGCGGGAACGAGCTCCCGCTGCCGAAAGGGAAGCCGTCGGTGCTGCGCAGGGAGCCGCCGAGGACGTCGGAGGCCGTGTCGGACGGCCCCTCGTCGTGTGCGGCGTGGCCGGGACGGCTCTGCTCCCGCGGCGGGCTCGGCCTCCACCTCGGCACGGCGGGCAGCAGCTGCTCGGACGCCATATAGGGAGGCTTAGCCGGCTCGATCGTCGGAGACGTGCGCGGATGCTAGCAATCAGCTCGATGGTGGTATGTGTTTCTTCTTTTGCTCGTGATGTCGCAGTGACTGCAGAATGGTGGTATGGGCTGAGAGCCCGAGACTGCTTAAATAGAGGGAAGACGAGGTGGTTGAGTGCAGGATTTATACTTAATCCTAATTCAAATCAGAACTTAGATTAAGTTTTCTTGAATGCCTCTTTGAACAGTGGAGCTGGTCAAAGGGGAACGGGGGTGCCTAGTTCCTTCTGCCGTATACGTACGTGCGTGTGGCCTTCAACTTCCTTTTTCTATGACAAGGTGTCCAGTGTTTTGCAGACAAATACTAATATTGTCGTGACAAATACTAATATGGTTCTGCTGTACTAAAACGATTACGTCTGTGTGCTTTCATTGCTTCGTACGAGCAAAAGAAACTACTATGTGCGGCTCTGGTTCCTTCGGGTTACGCTACACCTCAAAATGCACATTTAAAGAAATTTCGTACCAACAGCAAATTCCATCATAGTTGCTGACGTCCTCACCCAATAGATGACTCACCCTCGTGCCCCAGGGTACGATTCACAGAGGACACCCTAATCCTAGCTAGGGCAACATCACAAAGCGTGATAACTCTGAAAATTCTTGATGACTTTGCTAATGCCATTGGACGACTCATTAATTTCAAGAAACTACTATGTATCTTCCCTAACCAAACGTAAATTCCCCTCCCATCTACCAACCACTCTGTCGGCTGGTGGCAGGGGGGAACACCGGTGCCTCGGATTTGGCTAGTAGTTTAGGTTAGACTTTTTAGCCTCTGCAGCGGTGGCGCTTCATCTTCGAGTTCGTCTTCTGGACTCTGATCCTCCTCGAATCTATCCCTCGGGGCGGAGTCGACGAAGTTGCAATGTACATTCCCGTCATCTCCTTGGGACCGCGAGGTTAGGGTTTCTTGTCATGGATGTGCGGCGGCGAGATCTGGTGTCAACCGCATTTGATCGATTCAAGGGCTCAACAACGACCATTGTGGCTACAAGGCGCTGGTCCGTATCGGCACATGGACAGATACTTCCCGACTCTTATTGACAAAGTCAGGCCAGCTCCGGCATGGGAGGGACGACATCTGCACGTCGGCAGCTCGTTCCAGCATTAGTAGTTGCTGTTCGGTTGTCTAGAAACATTGATATAATTTTTATTGTGTTTGGGTTTGCTTTGTATTTTTGATGAACTTTTATAATAGAGTCGGGTTTTCACAACATAATATAATTCAAGAAACTACTTTCTACCCGAACAGTGTTTCACATGAACTAGTATCCTGCTAGCAAATGACCGTGGCATTGTCATTGCCTTCCTCCCCAAACATACCTAAGCCTACCCCAATCCCCAACTAATCTGTCGTAGCCTTTCGACCACCTTCGACAATTTCCTCTTCGACAGGTGAGCTACTCTTCTCAACAAAGGGGGTTGGCTTGTCCTCCCCTCCGCAATTTTGGATAGCCCCTACTTATTTCATGGGCTCCTTCCTTGAAAAAATGATCATAGGATGACTTGATCAACATAGGCGGTGTTTCTTCTGGTCCAAGAAGGATGGTGGCTTAAGAGCACAATGTTGGGTTGCTTGGGGAAATGTTTGAACTCCTAGAAATGATGGGGGCTGGGGGTTAAAACCATTCAGGCACAACAATTGTGTCTTATCTTAAAATTTACTTACAAATCCTTGCATTCAAACAACCCCCGTGAGAAAGAGTGGTCCCATCTCCCATGGGACCAATGAATCCTGCCTTGTAAAGATTGTACACAAACATTTAGCCACACTGTGAGAGATCACACAAATGCATAGTTAGACGTAACAAATCTACTTTCTTCTGGATAGGCAAATGGCTACTCCTTGAAACCCTAGCAGCCACTTTCCCAGCCATCTACTACCACCACCTATACTAGGGAGCTTTGTAGCAAAGATACATGGAAGGATCGGACTTGTCTTGCATAACAGACTAACCATGGTTGTGGCCCGTGAACTCTCTCTCCTTCTATCTCTATTGCAAGAACTCATCAACCCAATGTCGCCACACGGGGATACTACTCCAACCTAGACGCCTAGGTCGCCAACCCGAAGCTTGAACCTACGTGTGCCCAACAAAATCAAGATTTTCGGGTGGATACTTCACATGGATTGTTTCAACATCACCAAAAACCTCTTCCACAAGACGCTCCTCCCCAATGCAACCATCGATATGTGCCACCATGAGGTTGGGACTAGGAGGCACTTCTTCTTCCGATGTATGGTTGCTCAACGGGTATGCCATGCCACAAGCATCAAGCATGTGTTCCAATCATTCGATGAACTCTAGTTCTCATCATCCCATGCAAACCAAGAAACAATGATTTCCACGTCCATGTTGCTCGCCGTCCTCTGGGTAATCTGGGTGAAAGAAGCACCATAGTTTCCAGGCAGATAACACGACATCTAAATGATGTAATCGACACTATCGTTTATGACCCAACGATTTGGACACACTAGTTCAAAATGCGGAGTGGTTTCCTATCCCTACTATAATATCACTATTGTACTCTCTAAAAAATGCTATGAAATCAAGGTCGGGAATTCCTTTCCCCTCACTTTCCCCACGTGATTTAAAAAAAATCATAGGTAGATTTATAAAAAAATATCAAAGAACTGAAATTTCTAACGATTCCTTGACTTCTTGCTATAATTTTTTGGGGTTTTGCATGTGAAATCAAGCATTATTGATCAAAATTCCTATGGTGTTCCGATCCTATAGGATAAAGTAGTATATGCTACTCCAAAACCATGGGTTTTCATATCCGTGTGTCTTGATATCCTTTTATGGCATGCAATTAAAAACGAAAAAAAATAACTACCAAGCCCAAGAGCCAGTGGTGCGACAAAGAAGGCAACTTTCGTTTTTGTGATCTTTGCATGTGCTTTAGCCCTTAATTAACTTAGATGGGGTCTATGCATGGAGTTTTTGGCAGCACCACTCATCCCAGATCATATGCTTTTCTTTTGACATTAAAATTTAAATATATTATATCTTTTGAACTTAAAGTCCAAGTTATATTTTGTTTGAATATTCATGTTTCTTGTGACAAGTGCATTCAAATAAGAACCATTTTGAATACGTTCTGATGAGTTTTTAAAACTTTGTTAAGTTTCAACTACTGAAACTCGGTACGAATGAATGAACAAATCATAAGTTTCAGGAACTTAAACTTAAAAATTTTGTGTGACCTCTTGTGGAATCCAACAACTTTGTAGATCATGAGACAATCGAGCGGCCACACAAGTTTCAACTACTAAAATTTGATAGGAACAATCTTAAATTCAGCAAGTTCCAAAAACTAATACTCAAATTCTAGACCCTAAATCATAAATGCTCAGCCCTAAACCGGTAAACCCTAAGCCCTAAGCCAAGAGCCCTAAAATCTAAAAGCGTATGAAACTTGGTAAAAGCTTAATATTATGACTATCAAGTTGCAATATTTGAAACTTGAATTTTTTTTTAAGTTGTCAAAATGTATTCAAGATTTGTCTTGTTAGAAAGCTCTCGTCTTTATGAACACAAATAGGAAAACGAAACTAAATTTTGACTTTTGACACAAAAGATATGTAGGCTGAAATTTAAAGATAAAATAAAAAGACATACGGGTGGATGACGCATGTAGCTCTGACAAAAGTTGCAAAAAGCATGCATGGCTGACCGCAACCTACAATATTAAAATGCCTTAACCAAACACGTTGACAAGTATTAAAGCAATCGGATGGTTGCATGCATGCGTCCTCCTATCCCTGCATGCCCTTGGGATTTTCCATGCATACCATCTTGATGTTGGAAATATGCCCTAGAGGCAATAATAAATGGTTATTATTATATTTCTTTGTTCATGGTAATTGTCTATTATTCATGCTATAATTGTATTGTCCGGAAATCGTAATACATGTGTGAATACATAGACCACAACGTGTCCCTAGTAAGCCTCTAGATGACTAGCTCGTTGATCAACAGATAGTCATGGTTTCCTGACTATGGACATTGGATGTCATTGATAACGGGATCACATCATTAGGAGAATGATGTGATGGACAAGACCCAATCCTAAGCATAGCATAAAAGATCGTGTAGTTTCGTTTGCTAGAGCTTTTCCAATGTCAAGTATCTTTTCCTTAGACCATGAGATCGTGCAACTCCCGGATACCGTAGGAGTGCTTTGGGTGTGCCAAACGTCACAACGTAACTGGGTGACTATAAAGGTGCACTACGGGTATCTCCGAAAGTGTCTGTTGGGTTGGCACGGATCGAGACTGGGATTTGTCACTCCGTGTGACGGAGAGGTATCTCTGGGCCCACAAGGTAATGCATCATCATAATGAGCTCAATGTGACTAAGGCGTTAGTCACGGGATCATGCATTGCGGTACGAGTAAAGAGACTTGCCGGTAACGAGATTGAACAAGGTATTGGGATACCGACGATCGAATCTCGGGCAAGTAACATACCGATTGACAAAGGGAATTGCATACGGATTGATTGAATCCTCGACACCGTGGTTCATCCGATGAGATCATCGTGGAGCATGTGGGAGCCAACATGGGTATCCAGATCCCGCTGTTGGTTATTGACCGGAGAGGCGTCTCGGTCATGTCTGCATGTCTCCCGAACCCGTAGGGTCTACACACTTAAGGTCCGGTGACGCTAGGGTTGTAGAGATATATGTATGCGGAAACCCGAAAGTTGTTCGGACTCCCGGACGTCACGAGAGGTTCCGGAATGGTCCGGAGGTGAAGAATTATATATAGGAAGTCAAGTTTCGGCCACCGGGAAAGTTTCGGGAGTTACCGGTATTGTACCGGGACCACCGGAAGGGTCCCGGGGGTCCACCGGGTGGGGCCACCTGTCCCGGAGGGCCCCGTGGGCTGAAAGTGGAAGGGAACCAGACCTTAGTGGGCTGGGGCGCCCCCCTTGGGCCTCCCCCCATGCGCCTAGGGTTGGGAACCCTAGGGGGGGGGAGCTTCCCCCTTGCCTTGGGGGGCAAGGCAACCCCTTCCCTCCTTGGCCGCCCCCCCCTTGGAGATCCAATCTCCCAGGGCTGGCGCACCCCCCAGGGGCCTATTTAAAAGGGGGGGAGGGCAGCAACCTACAGCCTTTGGCGCCTCCCTCCTCCCCTGCAACACCTCTCTCTCTCGCAGAAGCTCGGCGAAGCCCTGCCGGAGAGCCGCTACGTGTGTTGAACGCGGAGGTGCCGTCCGTTCGGCACTCAGTCATCGGTGATTTGGATCACGGCGAGTACGACTCCGTCATCCACGTTCATTGGAACGCTTCCGCTCGCGATCTACAAGGGTATGTAGATGCACTCCCTTCCCCTCGTTGCTAGTAGACTCCATAGATGCATCTTGGTGAGCGTAGGAAAATTTTAAATTATGCTACGATTCCCAACAGTGGCATCATGAGCCAGGTCTATGCGTAGTTACTATGCACGAGTAGAACACAAAGTAGTTGTGGGCGTTGAGTTTGCCAATTCTTCTTGCCGCTACTAGTCTTTTCTTGTTTCGGCGGCATTGTAGGATGAAGCGGCCCGGACCGACCTTACACGTACACTTACGTGAGACAGGTTCCACCAACTGACATACACAAGTTGCATAAGGTGGCTAGCGGGTGTCTGTCTCTCCTACTTTAGTCGGAACGGATTCGATGAAAAGGGTCCTTATGAAGGGTAAATAGAAATTGGCAAATCACGTTGTGGTCATACGTAGGTAAGAAACGTTCTTGCTAGAAACCTACAAACCACGTAAAAACTTGCAACAACAATTAGAGGACGTCTAACTTGTTTTTGCAGCAAGTGCTATGTGATGTGATATGGCCAGAAGATGTGATGAATGATATATGTGATGTATGAGATTGATCATATTCTTGTAATAGGAATCACGACCTACATGTCGATGAGTATGACAACCGGCAGGAGCCATAGGAGTTGTCTTTATTATTTTGTATGACCTGCGTGTCATTGAATAACGCCATGTAAATTACTTTACTTCGTTGCTAAACGCGTTAGCCATAGAAGTAGAAGTAATCGTTGGCGTGACGACTTCATGAAGACACAATGATGGAGATCATGATGATGGAGATCATGGTGTCATGCCGGTGACGAAGATGATCATGGTGCCCCGAAGATGGAGATCAAAGGAGCATGATGATATGGGCCATATCATGTCACTATTTGATTGCATGTGATGTTTATCATGTTTTTGCATCTTATTTGCTTAGAACGACGGTAGTAAGTAAGATGATCCCTTATAATAATTTCAAGAAAGTGTTCACCCTAACTGTGCACCGTTGCGAAGGTTCGTTGTTTCGAAGCACCACGTGATGATCGGGTGTGATAGATTCTAACGTTCGAATACAACGGGTGTTGACGAGCCTAGCATGTACAGACATGGCCTCGGAACACACGCAATACACTTAGGTTGACTTGACGAGCCTAGCATGTACAGACATGGCCTCGGAACACGGAGGACCGAAAGGTCGAGCATGAGTCGTATAGAAGATACGATCAACATGGAGATGTTCACCGATCTTGACTAGTCCGTCTCACGTGATGATCGGACACGACCTAGTTAAGCTCGGATCATGTTTCACTTAGATGACTAGAGGGATGTCTATCTGAGTGGGAGTTCATTAAATAATTTGATTAGATGAACTCAATTATCATGAACTTAGTCTAAAATCTTTACACTATGTCTTGTAGATCAAATGGCCAACGTTGTCCTCAATTTCAACGCGTTCCTAGAGAAAACCAAGCTGAAAGATGATGGCAGCAACTATACGGACTGGGTCCGGAACCTGAGGCTCATCCTCATAGTAGCCAAGAAAGATTATGTCTTAGAAGCACCGCTAGGTGATGCACCAATCCCACAGAACCAAGACGTTATGAACGCTTGGCAATCACGTGCTGATGATTACTCCCTCGTTCAGTGCGGCATGCTTTACAACTTAGAACCGGGTCTCCAAAAGCGTTTTGAGAAACATGGAGCATATGAGATGTTCGAGGAGCTGAAACTGGTTTTTCAAGCTCATGCCCGGGTCGAGAGATATGATGTCTCCGACAAGTTCTTCAGCTGTAAAATGGAGGAGAACAGTTCTGTTAGTGAGCACATACTCAGAATGTCTGGGTTGCACAACCGCTTGTCTCAGCTGGGAGTTAATCTCCCGGATGACGCGGTCATTGACAGATCCTCCAGTCGCTTCCACCAAGCTACAAGAGCTTTGTGATGAACTACAATATGCAGGGGATGGAAAAGACCATTCCCGAGGTATATTCAATGCTGAAATCAGCGGAAGGGGAGATCAGAAAAGAACATCAAGTGTTGATGGTGAATAAAACCACTAAGTTCAAGAAGGGCAAGGGTAAGAAGAACTTCAAAAAGGACGGCAAGGGAGTTGCCGCGCCCGGTAAACCAGCTACTGGGAAGAAGTCAAAGAATGGACCCAAGCCCGGGACTGAGTGCTTTTATTGCAAGGGAAGTGGTCACTGGAAGCGGAACTGCCCCAAATATTTAGCGGACAAGAATAAGGCCGGCAACACCCAAGGTATATGTGATATACAAGTAATTGATGTGTACCTTACCAGTACTCGTAGTAGCTCCTGGCTATTTGATACCGGTGCGGTTGCTCATATTTGTAACTCAAAGCAGGAACTACGGAATAAACGGAGACTGGCAAAGGACGAGGTGACGATGCGCGTCGGGAATGGTTCCAAGGTCGATGTGATCGCCGTCGGCACGCTACCTCTGCATCTACCCACGGGATTAGTTTTAAACCACAATAATTGTTATTTAGTGCCAGCTTTGAGAATGAACATTGTGTCTGGATCTCGTTTAATTCGAGATGGCTACTCATTTAAATCCGAGAATAATGGTTGTTCTATTTATTTGAGAGATATGTTTTATGGTCATGCCCCGCTGGTCAATGGTTTATTTTTGATGAATCTCGAACGTGATGTTACACATGTTCATAGTATGAATACCAAAAGATGTAAAGTTGATAACGATAGTCCCACATACTTGTGGCACTGCCGCCTTGGTCACATTGGTGTCAAGCGCATGAAGAAGCTCCATGCAGATGGACTTTTGGAGTCTCTTGATTACGAATCATTTGACACGTGCGAACCATGCCTCATGGGTAAGATGACCAAGACTCCGTTCTCCGGAACAATGGAGCGAGCAACCAACTTATTGGAAATCATACATACCGATGTGTGTGGTCCAATGAGTGTTGAGGCTCGCGTGGGATATCGTTATGTTCTCACTCTCACTGATGATTTAAGTAGATATGGATATGTCTACCTGATGAAACACAAGTCTGAAACCTTTGAAAAGTTCAAAGAATTTCAGAGTGAGGTTGAGAATCAACGTGACGGGAGAATAAAATTCCTACGATCAGATCGTGGTGGAGAATATTTAAGTCACGAGTTTGGTGCACACTTAAGGAAATGTGGAATAGTTTCACAACTCACGCCGCCTGGAACACCTCAGAGAAATGGTGTGTCCGAACGTCGTAATCGCACTCTATTGGATATGGTGCGATCTATGATGTCTCTTACCGATTTACCGCTCTCATTTTGGGGTTATGCTTTAGAGACTGCCGCATTCACTTTAAATAGGGCTCCGTCAAAATCCGTTGAGACGACACCGTATGAATTATGGTTTGGGAAGAAACCTAAGCTGTCGTTTCTAAAAGTTTGGGGATGCGATGCTTATGTCAAGAAACTTCAACCTGAAAAGCTCGAACCCAAATCGGAAAAATGCGTCTTCATAGGATACCCTAAGGAAACCATTAGGTATACCTTCTACCTCAGATCCGAAGGCAAGATCTTCGTTGCTAAGAACGGGTGCTTTCTAGAGAAGGAGTTTCTCTCGAAAGAATTGAGTGGGAGGAAAGTGGAACTTGATGAGGTGATAGTCACCCCTTCCGAACCGGAAAGTAGCGCAGCGCGGGAGAATGTTCCTGTGGTGCCTACACCGACTGGGGAGGAAGTTAATGATGATGATCATGAAGCTTTGGATCAAGTTACTGAACTTCGTAGGTCCACAAGGACACGTTCCGCACCAGAGTGGTACGGCAACCCTGTCCTGGAAATCATGTTGTTAGACGATGGTGAACCTTCGAACTATGAAGAAGCGATGGCGGGCCCAGATTCCGACAAATGGCTAGAAGCCATGAAATCCGAGGTAGAATCCATGTATGAAAACAAAGTATGGACTTTGACTGACTTGCCCGATGAGCGGCGAGCCATAGAAAACAAATGGATCTTTAAGAAGAAGACGGACGCAGATGGTAATGTGACCATCTACAAAGCTCGACTTGTCGCTAAGGGTTATCGACAAGTTCAAGGGGTTGACTACGATGAGACTTTCTCACCCGTAGCGAAGCTGAAGTCCGTCCGAATCATGTTAGCAATTGCCGCATACTATGATTATGAGATATGGCAGATGGACGTCAAAACGGCATTCCTTAACGGCTTCCTTAAGGAAGAGTTGTATATGATGCAGCCGGAAGGTTTTGTCGATCCTAAGAATGCTAACAAAGTATGCAAGCTCCAGCGCTCAATCTATGGGCTGGTGCAAGCATCTCGGAGTTGGAACATTCGCTTTGATGAGATGATCAAAGCGTTTGGGTTTACACAGACTTATGGAGAAGCCTGTGTTTACAAGAAAGTGAGTGTGAGCTCTGTAGCATTTCTCATATTATATGTGGATGACATACTATTGATGGTAAATGATATAGAATTCTTGGAAAGTATAAAGGCCTATTTGAATAAGTGTTTTTCAATGAAGGACCTTGGAGAAGCTGCTTATATATTAGGCATCAAGATCTATAGAGATAGATCGAGACGCCTCATTCGTCTTTCACAGAGTACATACCTTGACAAGATATTGAAGAAGTTCAGTATGGATCAGTCCAAGAAGGGGTTCTTGCCTGTATTGCAAGGTGTGCAATTGAGCACGGCTCAATGCCCGACAACGGCATAAGATATAGAAGAGATGAGTGTCATCCCCTATGCCTCGGCCATAGGGTCTATTATGTATGCCATGCTGTGTACCAGACCTGATGTAAACCTTGCCGTAAGTTTGGTAGGAAGGTACCAAAGTAATCCCGGCAAGGAACACTGGACAGCGGTCAAGAGTATCCTGAAGTACCTGAAGAGGACTAAGGATATGTTTCTCGTTTATGGAGGTGACGAAGATCTCGTCGTAAAAGGTTACGTCGACGCTAGCTTCGACACAGATCTGGATGACTCGAAGTCACAGACCGGATACGTGTATATTTTGAATGGAGGAGCAGTAAGCTGGTGCAGTTGCAAGCAAAGCGTCGTGGCGGGATCTACATGTGAAGCGGAGTACATGGCAGCCTCGGAGGCAGCACAGGAAGCAGTCTGGATGAAGGAGTTCATTACCGACCTAGGGGTGATTCCCAATGCGTCGGGCCCGATGACTCTCTTCTGTGACAACACTGGAGCTATTGCCCTTGCGAAGGAGCCCAGGTTTCACCGGAAGACCAGGCATATCAAGCGTCGCTTCAACTCCATTCGTGAAAGTGTTCAAAATGGAGACATAGATATTTGTAAAGTACACACGGACCTGAATGTAGCAGATCCGTTGACTAAACTTCTCCCTAGGGCAAAACATGATCAACACCAGGACGCAATGGGTGTTCGATTCATCACAATGTAACTAGATTATTGACTCTAGTGCAAGTGGGAGACTGTTGGAAATATGCCCTAGAGGCAATAATAAATGGTTATTATTATATTTCTTTGTTCATGGTAATTGTCTATTATTCATGCTATAATTGTATTGTCCGGAAATCGTAATACATGTGTGAATACATAGACCACAACGTGTCCCTAGTAAGCCTCTAGTTGACTAGCTCGTTGATCAACAGATAGTCATGGTTTCCTGACTATGGACATTGGATGTCATTGATAACGGGATCACATCATTAGGAGAATGATGTGATGGACAAGACCCAATCCTAAGCATAGCATAAAAGATCGTGTAGTTTCGTTTGCTAGAGCTTTTCCAATGTCAAGTATCTTTTCCTTAGACCATGAGATCGTGCAACTCCCGGATACCGTAGGAGTGCTTTGGGTGTGCCAAACGTCACAACGTAACTGGGTGACTATAAAGGTGCACTACGGGTATCTCCGAAAGTGTCTGTTGGGTTGGCACGGATCGAGACTGGGATTTGTCACTCCGTGTGACGGAGAGGTATCTCTAGGCCCACTCGGTAATGCATCATCATAATGAGCTCAATGTGACTAAGGCATTAGTCACGGGATCATGCATTGCGGTACGAGTAAAGAGACTTGCCGGTAACGAGATTGAACAAGGTATTGGGATACCGATGATCGAATCTCGGGCAAGTAACATACCGATTGACAAAGGGAATTGCATACAGATTGATTGAATCCTCGACACCGTGGTTCATCCGATGAGATCATCGTGGAGCATGTGGGAGCCAACATGGGTATCCAGATCCCGCTGTTGGTTATTGACCGGAGAGGTGTCTCGGTCATGTCTGCATGTCTCCCGAACCCGTAGGGTCTACACACTTAAGGTCCGGTGACGCTAGGGTTGTAGAGATATATGTATGCGGAAACCCGAAAGTTGTTTGGAGTCCCGGATGAGATCCCGAACGTCACGAGAGGTTCCGGAATGGTCCGGAGGTGAAGAATTATATATAGGAAGTCAAGTTTCGGCCACCGGGAAAGTTTCGGGGGTTACCGGTATTGTACCGGGACCACCGGAAGGGTCCCGGGGGTCCACCGGGTGGGGCCACCTGTCCCCGAGGGCCCCGTGGGCTGAAAGTGGAAGGGAACCAGCCCTTAGTGGGCTGGGGCGCCCCCCTTGGGCCTCCCCCCATGCGCCTAGGGTTGGGAACCCTAGGGGGGAGCTTCCCCCTTGCCTTGGGGGGCAAGGCAACCCCTTCCCCCCTTGGCCGCCGCCCCCCCTTGGAGATCCAATCTCCCAGGGCTGGCGCACCCCCCCAGGGGCCTATATAAAAGGGGGGGGAGGGCAGCAACCTACAGCCTTGGGCGCCTCCCTCCTCCCCTGCAACACCTCTCTCTCTCTCTCTCTCTCTCGCAGAAGCTCGGCGAAGCCCTGCCGGAGACCCGCTACATCCACCACCACGCCGTCGTGCTGCTGGATCTCCATCAACCTCTCCTTCCCCCTTGCTGGATCAAGAAGGAGGAGACGTCGCAGCACTGTACGTGTGTTGAACGCGGAGGTGCCGTCCGTTCGGCACTCAGTCATCGGTGATTTGGATCACGGCGAGTACGACTCCGTCATCCACGTTCATTGGAGCGCTTCCGCTCGCGATCTACAAGGGTATGTAGATGCACTCCCTTCCCCTCATTGCTAGTAGACTCCATAGATGCATCTTGGTGAGCGTAGGAAAATTTTAAATTATGCTACGATTCCCAACACTTGATATATAACAATAATGAATTTCATATAATTTAGCAGTGTCATCTATAACAGTTAACTACTGTACACCTAAAAATACATGTGATGCTTAAGAAGTATACCTAAAAAATGTGCTAATAAAAAACATGTCACATTTGGTACAAAAACAAAGTGCTTCTCTTAAGTTAAGAGATTATCTCTTAGTCAAAGAAAGTAAATTCAATTGCTGACGCCTTTTGGTCTATATTGACCGCTTCTTAGCCATTGCTTCTATAATATTTTGAGTTTCAACAAGTTTGATCCGGTGTGACAGAGGCCTAGAGTCAGCAATGCAATGAGATTAGCTCAGGTCGTGCTTGTCGTGGGAACATATCTGACAGTAGAGATAAGGGGTACGTAGGAGAGGGCAGAGTCCTAGCTACGGCGAAGTTGTACACTCGGTTTTACGAGTTCAGGCCCCTCTCGGAGGAGGTAACAGCCCTACGTCACATTGCCGCGGAGGCTTGTTGATTGGAGTGTTGAGTTGCAGGGGGTGTGAACCCTTGTGCCAGAGGGGAGGGGTGGCTTATATAGAGTGCGCCGACCCCTCGTAGTCCTCGGTTACGCAAGGGTTCAATGAGAGTATAATGTCACATACGTTACTGGTAATGCCCGTATTAAATGATCTTTATGACGACGGAGTGAATGTCTGACCGTTGCCATCCAGGGGTGGCTCTAGGTCTTCTATCCTCCGAGTGGATCCTTATCTTCCGAGTGAATAATGATGGTCGAGTGGAGTTGGGATATCTGAGTGAGATCTTCCGTCGAGTGGATTGCACTTCATAAGGATTTCAGTCGGTATCTTCTTTCTTTCTTCGTAGGCCCTGGCCTCTTGTGTGATGTCCTTGGGAAGAGCATATAGGTCAGGCCTAAGACCCTACCCTAGGTACATGTCATCGTCATTAGCCCCCGAATGGATTGAGGACCGAGTGAAGAAGGATTAAAGTTGTCTTTGACCCGATTCAATGTCCCGGAGACACTTTCTCTGGAGCGTCTGACAGTAAGCTAGTAATTTGCTCTTTCGTCAGTCGCCTTGATCTATTCTGGCTTCTGGAATTTCTGAGTGAAATATGTAACATGGTACTGAGCAGATTGGATTTGGGTATCTTTGGCGTGATCGACTGATTTGCTGCGCCCAGATTTCACGGGATTCGAAATTTGGAGAAGCGCACGGATCGCGGCATGGCATAGTAAGCGGGGCAAGTGGAGAGGGACTCCTTGATCAACGCGCCACCTTTTTCACCATGTATCAAGCGAGCGCCGGTTGCGTGATGCGCTAAGCTTGCGCGGGCTCACAAGTCAGCCACTCGGATGCGTGGTCATTTTAGGCGACGCTGCTGATGCGGGGAACAGTGGATGCCATTCTCCCTCTTCTCCTCTATCTTTCCGCCTCACCACTTCCAGCACAATGTTGTCCTGCTCGACTCCGTCAACCACCACAACAATGGTGAAGGACAAGACGCGGGCTCTGGAGCACGCGAAGAAGACAGCGAAGGGCATGCAAGAAGCCAGCGAAGGGGTCGACCTCGCGGTCCGCTCTGCCGCCGGGTTGGATCCAAGGGGATTGGATCCCTTCGACGGTCTCGGAGGAGGATATGGAGATGCTCGTCGCCGACGGGCTGATTGCGGAGGGATCTTGGAGGCTGTCGGAGGGGGAGTCCGAGCCCATGCCACGTGACGGCGAGCGCATTCTCCTCACAACGCATGTCGAAAGTGGTTTCTCCTTGCCACCACAATCATTCTTTTGAGGTTTCTTGAACTTCTTCGATGCTCAGATCCACCACTTTTGCCCCAATACCATCTCGTACCTTGCCGCATACATGTCCATGTGTGAGAACTTCCTGGGATAACACCCACACTGGGGATTGTTCAAGCACATTTTCACTTGTCGATCTCAGTCGGTGAAGAAAGCTAATCCGACTAATGAGAGGACCCATCTGATCCAGATGTGTGGGGGGCTAGGAATCCAAATGAGGGGTAGGAGTTTTTCCTCCCTATGACTTTTCCTGAATCTGTTAGAGGGTGGCAGTCGGCCTGGTTTTACTACAAGGATGTCCCGACTCCGGTCAGTCGACTGGCCTTCCCCTTTCACTCTGGAGAGACTCTGCACCCCTCGTTCATTGACTGTAACTGAGGAGGAGAAAGGCGAGGTAGCCATCTTGGTCGACGCGGTCGTTGCGCTGGTCCAGGAAGGAGTAACTGACATGGATCTGTTGGAGGTGTTCCTCAGTCAACGCATCCAGCCCTTGCAAACTCGCGACCACCCCATGTGGCTGTACTCAGGCCCAGAAGACACCGCTCGGACTCACCCGGAGGAGGTCAAAGAGGAGATGATGGCGCAGTGGCTTCGGAGCATCGCCGGGAACAAGGACAACCCGCGCTGAGCAAAACGGATCTTGCCATTCGACGCCGAGAACCCTCCAGGAGAGGTCTGTCATGACTTGTCGAGTGTTTCGCCTTTTACTTTTCAATATGCAGCAGTACTAGAATATGACTGACTTTTGTAATTTTTCTCTTGCAGGTTTTCACAAAGATGTACTCGCTCGTGCTGAACAGTGAGCAGCACCTCGGAGGAGCAGAGAGTGAGGGCGGGAGCACTGATATTGATTATGCTGACGGCAGTGATGATGACAGCGATGTCTCTGATGACAGCGACGAGGAGGTCGAGTCTCCACAACGCACCGACCGGCGTACCAAGCAATCGCAAGATCCTGCAGCTGACCACGGCAAGGCAACGGCGTCGAGTGCGAGGACTACGAAGCGCACTCGGACGTCGACTCCCGAACCGACGGAGAAAACCGCCATGAAAGCCAAGGTCAATCCTCCTAAACCTCGGAAGGCTCTGCCCAGGATCAAAATTGTTGTGCCCATCGCTCCGGCGTAAGTGTTTCTTCTTCTTTTCCCTTCATTGTTGTTTGTGGACCTTCTTGCTTATTTGACTGAGTGTGATTCTGGGCCTCCAGGGCTGCTACCTCTGGGGCGTCCCATATGGAGATCGATGATGAGCAGGCTGACGTGGAAACTGCAGACGCGGCCACTTCTCAAGCAGGTAAGACCGGTTCACACCTCCTCAATTATCCTGGCGGTCGATTGAAATCTGACTGTCGGGTGACTATAGTGCCAGCAGACATTATCCAACTTCCAGACGACGACGAGGAGGAACCTCCAAGGAATGCAGGAAGAAGAGGCAGGGCCTCGACCACCTCGCGGAACCCCGCTCGGAGGGTGCCTTCCAGTCAGATGTCTCATGCACCGCCCGAACCTGTTGTTCAAGAAATCGGCTGTTCATCTCGAGCCGGTGTCTCTTTTGCTGACCCTTCGACAACTGCTCAGTCTTCGATGTCGACTGCCGTAGCTACCGGTCCGACTGGGCAGCCTCAAACACTGACCACTCCAGCTGCGTCACCAACTCCTGCGTTGAGTGGATTCGCTCTGCACCATGTCCCGGAGGACCAGAGAGGAGCTGCCAAGAAGGCCATGATCCAAGCTGGCTTGATGATGCAGCGGCTGAAGGAGGTGTACGAGTCTAGCAAGGCTGCTTACGACGCCAGTTCTACCCTTCAGACCAATGTCCGAGTAAGTGTGATTGTAAGTTGATTTCCGATTGAGTTTTCTTCGTCTTGAATCTTGCTTTGTCAGGATATGCTATCTGAAACTGTTGCTTTCTTATTCACAAGATGCCTGCGGATGAGCGTCTTGCAACCTTTAATGTACATCTATCATGGGTCTGTGCCTTGAATCTGTACACCCACTGGGTGTTTTCTCTTATTGTGTAGTTCTTCTAGTGGGGGCACACTGAATGCACCCACTGGGTGTAGTCCCCAGGACCGCTGTCGACTGCGGGAAATCGGCGGGGTTCTGAGAACAAGGGATTTCAGGCCGGGTAGGCCGTACCAAGTGGGAAATTGGACCAATGGGGGCACGCTGAGTGCACCCACTGGGTGTAGTCCCCGAGACCGCCGTTGAATGTTTGATCGGCAAGGGTCTTAGAACTCTTTTGATAACAACAATCTGAATTTTGCTCTTCTCCACTCGGAAGTGAAGGGCCTTTCTTTGCATCGACTGAGTTGTGTTTTTGTTGATTTCAGAAATCTTGTGAACTTGGGACTCAGTATGTTGCCCTGGAGAAGGAGAAGATCCAACTCCAAATTGATCTGGAACTTGCCAAGAAGAATCTGAAGGATGCTCAGGATGAAGTGAAGACCATGGGAGGTAACATCTTACTGACTGTATGCTTTGTCATTTCTTCTTTTAAATCCTTTGAACCGAGTGATTCCACTCGAACAGATCTGCGTAGTGAAAACCGTCAACTCCAAGCACGACTGAAGAATGTTATTTCTTTAGACACTATGAAGCAGGCGCTGGTGAGGAAGGACAATGAGCTCACGGGGGCGCAGAAGGTGGCATGTGAGAAGACTAAAGCCGCTGAAAGAAAATTGGCTTCAGTCGGTAAGCTTGAGGAGGAAAATGCCACTCTGAAGACTGCTGTTGAGGAAGTGAAGAAGGAAGCCGCACAGCTAAGAGAAGAGAAAGTTGTCCTGTCTGGCAAGGTGGACCAGCTCAATCGGAAGATGGACGAGCTAGAGGTTTATTTTGGAGGTCTCGCAAAGAAGATGTACATCATGCTTGAAGGTAATCTTCGTCCGAGTGAATCCAAAAAGTTCCACACAATGCTGCTGCTGACTCATAGTTTCTCTCTTTGTGCAGAGTTCTGTCAGAATTTTGAGCAGGAGACCGAATGGATTGAACCAGTCTTGGACCCCAAAAAGTCACTCGTTAAATATGAAGCTGCGATGAATGTGATGCGACTTGAAGCTCATCTCAACAGTGTCTTGGGGTATATTGCTCGACTGAAAGTTGCACTGACAAGGATAGACCGAGAGCTGTGGCTAGAGGATAAACTTCAGAATGACCTCTAGTCACTCATGAGTCGGCTCAATGAAGTTCCTAGTCGAGTGCAGGCGTGGAAGAAGTCAGCTGCTCGTTGTGGAGCCGATATGGCCCTCTCACTCATCAGAGTCCATTGCAAGGATGCCAAAGAAGAAAAGCTGAAGGCTCTCCAAGTGGCGAACACGAAGAAAATCCAATTTGAATCCTTCATGGAGACCTTCATTGAGGCAGACACTCGCATAGCTGATGGCATAGACCTGGATACCTTCGTCGAGCCAGCGAGTCCTCCTTCTGCCGAGTGAAGAAAAACTTGATGATTCAAATTTATTGGCCTCGGCATGACGAGTGATCTTGTAATCGTTAAACTGCTTCGCGCTTGACGTCCAAATACTTTTGCTTGCGATTCTGAACTTGACGGTTTTATCCAAACTTGGTGGATTTATCCAAATATTGCTTTCCTGCTTACAGAATGCTTTGTGCAAACGGGTTTTCTAACTTAGGCAAAACTGGTTCGCGGCTAAGCCCCCGAGTGGGAGGATTGCTCTCTACTCGAAGTAGATTTTTAACATAGGCGAAGCAGGTTCGCGGCTAAGCCCCTGAGTGGGAGGATTGCTCTCCACTCGGATTAGGTTTTCAACTTAGGCGAGTACGAGCTCGCGGCTAAGCCCCCGAGTGGGAAGATTGCTCTCCATTTGGAGTAGATTTTTAACTTAGGCGAAACTGGATCGCGGCTAAGCCTCCGAGTGGAAGGATTGCTCTCCACTCAGAGTAGGTTTTGAAATTAGGTGAGAACCGGCTCACGGATAAGCCCCCGAGTGGGAGGATTTCTCTCCACTCGGAGTAGATTTTTAACTTAGGCGAAAATGGATCGTGGCTAAGCCTCCGAGTGGGAGGATTGCTCTCCACTCGGAGTAGCTTTTTAACTTAGGTGAGAACGGGCCACAGCTAAGCCCCCAAGTGGGAGGATTGCTCTCCACTCGGAGTAGATTTTTAACTTAGGCAAAACTGGATCGCGGTTAAGCCTCCGAGTGGGAGGATTGCTCTCCACTAGGAGTAGGTTTTTAACTTAGGCGAGAACGGGCTCGCGGCTAAGCCCCCGAGTGGGAGGCTTGCTCTCCACTCCGAGTAGATTTTTAACTTAGGCGAAACTGGATCGCGGCTAAGCCTCCGAGTGGGAGGATTGCTCTCCACTCGGAGTAGGTTTTTAACTTAGGCGAGAACGGGCTCGCGGCTAAGCCCCCAAGTGGGAGGATTGCTCTCCACTCGGAGTAGATTTCTAACTTATGCGAGAATGGGCTCGCGGATAAGCCCCCAAATGGGAGGATCGCTCTCCACTCGGAGTTGATTTTTAACTTGGGCGAGAACGGGCTGGCGGCTAAGCCCCCGAGTGGGAGGATCGCTCTCCACTCGGAGTAGGTTTTTAACTTAGGCGAAAACGGGTTCCGCAGCTAAGTCACCCACTGGGGGATTTGGACATATGCTTATTCGAGAACAATCATTAAGAGACTGTAGGAAACATGTCTTGATAAACAGTCTAACAAGTGCTCTTATTACATCCTGACAATCTGACCGTCAAGTATAAAAACGACGAAGAAGATATGTGTTCCAGGAGCGCGGCTCATCTTTCTTCTGAGTTAGGTTGTAAAGGTGATAGGCTCCATTGTGGAGCACCTTGGTGACGACGAAAGGGCCTTCCCATGCAGGGGCGAGCTTATGTGTTCATTGCTGATCCAATCGGAGCACCAGGTCTCCTTGAAATGCTCGACTCTTGATGTTCCTTGCATGGAATCAACGAAGATCTTGTTGATAGATAGTCGACCGGATCAAAGCCATCTCCCGTTCTTCTTCCAGAAGGTCTACCGCATCCTGACGTGCTTGCTCTACCTCAGCTTCTGAATAAAGTTCCACTCGGGGTGCATTGTGCAACAAATCACTAGGCAGTACGGCTTCAGCCCCATACACCATGAGGAAAGGGGTTCGGTCGGTGGATCGGTTGGGAGTTGTCCTCAATCCCCACAGAACAGACGGTAGTTCAGTCACCCAAGCTCCAGCTGTGTGTTTAAGGTCGCGCAAGAGCCGAGCTTTCAAACCTTGGAGGATTGGACCATTTTCTCTTTCAGCTTGGCCATTCGATTGTGGGTGCGCAACTGATGCGTAATCCACCCAAGTCCCTTGCGAAGCGCAAAATGCTCTGAACTCTTCCGAGTCGAAGTTTGAGCCGTTGTCTATGATAATGCTATGCGGAACTCCATATCGGAATATCAGCTCTCTTATGAAACTGATGGTTGTGCTTGAGTCTAAGTTTTTGATAGGCTTGGCCTCAATCCACTTGGTGAACTTGTCGACTACTACAAGTAGATGAGTGAAACCACTTCTGCCAGTCCTGAGTGGCCCAATCATGTCCAATCCCCACACAGCAAATGGCCAGACGAGTGGAATGGTTTTCAAAGCAGATGCGGGCTTGTGTGACATGTTTGCGTAGAACTGGCAACCTTCACACTTCTCCATGATTTCTTTTGCAGCTTCATTGGCCCGTGGCCAGTAGAATCCGGCTCGGTATGCTTTGGCCACGATGGTCCGAGAGGACGCATGGTGACCACAGTTCCCTAAGTGGATCTCATCCAAAATTAGTCGACCCTCTTCTGGAGTAATACACTGTTGAGGCACGCCAGTAACACTCCCTCTGTAGCGCTGCCCATTAATCACTGTGAAAGCCTTGGATCTGCAGATGATCTGACGCGCTTCAACTTCATCTTCTGGAAGCTCCTGCCTGAGCAGATATGCAATGTATGGTACTGTCCAGTCGGGGTGATTACTTGGATCTCCATAACTAGATCAATAACTGCTGGTACCTCGATCTCAATCGGATTGGTAGGACTTATTGCTTGGGGAGGTTCTTCAGTAAAAGGATCCTCTTGCACTGACGGGGAATGGAGATGCTCAAGAAACACATTGCTGGGGATAGGTTTCCGAGTGGAACCTATTTTTGTCAGATCGTCAGCTGCTTGATTCTTGATTCGGGGAATGCGGTGAAGCTCCAAACCCTCAAACTTTTTCTCCAACTTCCTCACTGCTTTGAAGTATCCAGACATGGCGGGGTTTCTGACATCCCACTCCTTCATCACCTGACTAACCACCAAATCCGAGTCGCCATAGACCATCAGGCAACGGACGCCGAGTGAGATGGCCATACACAACCCGTAGAGGAGTGCTTCGTACTCAGCTTCGTTATTGGAGGAATCAAAGTGAATCTAGAGGACATAACTGAGTTTATCGCCTCTTGGGGACACCAGGACCACTTCGGCACCAGAGCCATTCAACATCTTAGATCCATCAAAGAACATAGTCCAGTGTTTCGAGTGAACCTGAGTCGGTTGTTGCTGTTTAATCCACTCGGCCAAGAAATCTGTGAGCGCTTGAGATTTGATTGCCTTCTTCGCTTCAAACTTGATATCCAGAGGGAGAAGTTCAATTGCCCACTTAGCCACTCGACCAGTTGCATCTCGATTGTTCAAGATTTTAGACAAAGGAGCGTCGCTGACGACTGAAATCGAGTGGTCTTGGAAGTAATGTGCAACTTTCTTCGCAGTCAAATAAATTCCATAAACAAGCTTCTGGTAATGCGGATACATCTGCTTGGATGGAGTCAAGACTTCAGAGATGTAGTACACTTGGAGTTGAACTTTATAGGCCTTGCCTTCTTCTTCTCGCTCCACTGTTAGCACTGTGCTAACAACTTGACCGGTGGCTGCAATGTATAAGAGTAGAGGCTCTTTGCTGTTCGGAGCAGCAATCACCGGCTGGGTGGAAAGCAGGGCTTTGAGCTCTACAAACGTTGCTTCAGCTTTGGGAGTCCACTCGAACATATCAAATTTGTTCATCAGTCGGTAAAGAGGCAGTGCCTTTTCACCGAGACGAGAAATGAATCGACTCAATGCAGCAAGACAACCTGTGAGCTTCTGAACGTCATGCACACGCACAGGGTGTTTCATTCGGAGAATTGCATCAATTTTCTCGGAATTAGCATCTATCCCTCGTTCGAAAATGAGAAAACCGAGTAACTTTGCTCCGGGTACTCCGAATGTGCACTTGGACGGGTTCAACTTGATGTCATATCTTCTTAGATTGGCAAAGGTTTCAGCGAGGTCAGTCAGCAGGTCGGAACTCTTGCATGACTTAACCACGATATCATCCATATACGCCTCCACATTCAGACTGATCTGAGTGCGCAGGCACTTCTGAATCATATGCATGAATGTGGCGCCAGCGTTTCTGAGACCAAAAGGCATGGTGGCATAGCAAAAACACCCAAATGGGGTGATGAAGGCCGTTTTTATTTCATCTAGCCCATGCAGTCGGATCTGATGGTATCTGGAATACGCATCAAGAAAAGACAAGCGCTCACATCCCGCAGTTGAGTCGACTATCTGATCGATGCAATGGAGCGGAAAGTGATCTTTCGGGTAGGCCTGATTGATATGCTTGAACTCAATGCACATACGGAGTGAATTATCCTTCTTGGGGACCATGACGACGTTGGCGAGCCACTCGGAGTGGTATATCTCGCGGATGAACTCCGCTGCTAGGAGCCGAGCCACTTCCTTGCCAATCGCCTTCATCTTCTCCGCGGTGGACCGACGAAGATGTTTCCTGACAGGTTTAGCTTTGGAGTCGACACGCAAACGGTGCTCAGCCAGCCCCCTGGGTACACCTAGCACGTCTGATGGTTTCCATGCGAAGATGTCCCAGTTCTCACGGAGGAACTGGATGAGCGCGGCTTCCTATTTGCTGTCGAGTGTTGTTGAGATGTGGGTCGGAGCAGCTATGGGATCTTCTGGGTGAATGTGGACTGGTTTCGTATCACCGGCCGACAGAAATGCAGATTCAGAAGTAGGCTTCTTGGAATGGAGCAAATCACTCGGATCAGCATTCTTCTTGTATTCTTCTAGCTCCACCACTGCCATTTGATCGTTAGCTATCTTGGACCCCTTCTGGAGGCATTCTTCTGCTCTTTGTCTATTCCCAGTGACCGTGGTCACACCTTTGGGCCCGGGCATCTTCAGCTTGAGATACATGTAGCATGGACGGGCCATGAAACGTGCATATGTCGGTCTGCCCAGAACGGCATGATAGGCACTATGGAAATCTACCACTTCGAATGTCAACTTTTCCTTGCGGAAATTCTTTGAATCACCGAAAACCACATCCAAAGCAATCTGCCCGAGTGATTTCGCCTTCTTTCCCGGGATGACTCCGTGGAACTGCATGTTGCTCTGCCTGAGTCGGGACATCGGAATGCCTGATACGTCTCCAACGTATCTATAATTTTTGATTGTTCCATGCTATTATATTATCTATTTTGGATGTTTAATCAGCTTTACTAGGCACTTTTATATTATTTTTGGGACTAACCTACTAACCGAAGGCCCAGTGCAAATTGCAGTTTTTTTTTGCCTATTTCAGTGTTTCGCAGACAAGGAATATCAAACGGAGTCCAAACGGAATGAAACCTTCGGGAGAGTTATTTTTGGAACAAACGTGATCCAGAGGACTTGGAGTGGACGTCAAGAAAGAAGCGAGGAGGCCACGAGGCAGGGAGGCGCCCCCCACCCTCGTGGGCCCCCTCGCAGCTCCACCGACCTACTTCTTCCTCCTATATATACCCATATACCCCGAAAACATCCAAGAGCACCACAAAACCCTATTTCCACCGCCGCAACCTTCTGTACCCGTGAGATCCCATCTTGGGGCCTTTTCCAGCGCTCCGCCGGAGGGGGAATCGATCACGGAGGGCTTCTACATCAACACCATAGACTCTCCGATGATGTGTGAGTAGTTTACCACAGACCTTCGAGTCCATAGTTATTAGCTAGATGGCTTCTTCTCTCTCTTTGGATCTCAATACAAAGTTCTCCTCGATCTTCTTGGAGATCTATTCTATGTAACTCTTTTTGAAGTGTGTTTGTCGAGATCCGATGAATTGTGGGTTTATGATCAAGATTATCTACGAACAATATTTGAATCTCCTCTGAATTCTTTTATGCATGATTGGTTATCTTTGCAAGTCTCTTCGAATTATCAGTTTGGTTTGGCCTACTAGATTGATCTTTCTTGCAATGGGAGAAGTGCTTGGCTTTGGGTTCAATCTTACGGTGTCCTTTCCCAGTGACAGCAGGGGCAGCAAGGCATGTATTGTATTGTTGCCATCGAGGATAAAAAGATGGGGTTTATATCATATTGCTTGAGTTTATCCCTCTACATCATGTCATCTTGCCTAATGCGTTACTCTGTTCTTATGAACTTAATACTCTAGATGCATGCTGGATAGCGGTCGATGTGTGGAGTAATAGTAGTAGATGCAGAATCGTTTCGGCCTACTTGTCTCGGACGTGATGCCTATATACATGATCATGCCTAGATATTCTCATAATTATGCACTTTTCTATCAATTGCTCGACAATAATTCGTTCACCCATGCTATCTTGAGAGAAGCCACTAGTGAAACCTATGGCCCCCAGGTCTATTTTCCATCATATAAAGTTTCCAATCTATTTTTACTTTGCATTCTTTACTTTTCAATCTATATCATAAAAATACCAAAAATATTTATCTTATTATCTCTATCAGATCTCACTTTTGCAAGTGGCCGTGAAGGGATTGACAACCACTTTATCGCGTTGGTTGCAAGGTTCTTATTTGTTTGTGTAGGTACGGGGCGACTTGCGTGTAGTCTCCTACTGGATTGATACCTTGGTTCTCAAAAAATGAGGGAAATACTTACGCTACCTTGCTGCATCACCCTTTCCTCTTCAAGGGAAAAACCAAAGCAAGCTCAAGAGGTAGCAAGAAGGATTTCTGGCACCGTTGCCTGGGAGATCTACGCACAAGTCAAGACATACCAAGTACCCATCACAAACTCTTATCCCTCGCATTACATTATTTGCCATTTGCCTCTCGTTTTCCTCTCCCCCACTTCACCTTTGCCTTTTCTTCACCTTCTTCCCGTATGTCTTTTTGTTTGTGTTTCCATGTGCCTTCTATTTGCTTGCATCTTTGCTTCCTAGAAATCTATTGATATGGATCCACTTAAAGTGTTCTACTTGGACCATCTTCGATCTATTTGTGCTCGTTCTGAAATCCCAACTAGTTTAGTTGAGGGAAAATCTTTAGATGAGCATGCTCATTTTGTGCGTCATCGTTTGTCTGAAAAGGGGAAGCTCTTATGGTATCAAATAAATAGTTTGCTATGCTATGCTTGGAATCTTTGTGAAATTTATGACTTTACTTGTTGCTCTAAGAACCCTAAAAACACCTTCCCTACCTATGTGAGTTTAATGATAATGAAATCTTATCTTCTTATGGAAAGGGTGTTTATAGTTACTATGATATCGAACAAATTGAAGAATTTGTCGTTTTTAAGGGTGCTCATGAAGTTGCTTCTTTGATTGAAAAGTACGATATTACTCTCTACAAATCTGAAAATTCCGACATACTTAAATATTGCTATGAAAACTATGCTCATAATGCCTATGTTAAGGAATTTATTGAGAGAATGACCGTTGCTTTGGAAGAAAATAATGATATGCATGAATCTATAGATAATTATGATTCCGATGATTTGATTGAAATATCCCTTGATGAACATGATGCTTGCTATTCTTGTGGCCATGATGCCAATATTTATGAAGACGAATTTGTTATAGTTCCTTATGTTAAACATGAGATCGTTGCTATTGCACCTGTACTTGATAGTTCTTTCGATGAAAAGCATGATTGCAATAATCTTATTATAAATTATCTTGATGTCAATTGTGCTAATAGTATGCAAAACCCTAAGCTTGGGGATGCTAGTTTTGCTATGTCTACTACTTGTTGCAACGATCATGATTGGGGTGATTCTTCTTTTGATCTTGAAAATTTATTTAAGCCCCATGATAAATATGAGATTGATAATAGTGTTTGCAATAATATTGAAAGTGGGTTTGGAAGAGTGTCAACTTTAGATCCCACATATTTGGAGAATGTTCAATCTTATGAAGTTTTTGATAAAAGTGGGTTTGGAGAGGTCATGACTTTATTTTATGATAATCCCATTATTTCGGAAGAGTGTCAACTTCGCATGCATGTGGATCGTCTTGAGAATATGATATGTGATAGATATTTTGTTTAATTTGCTTATGATCCCACATGTAATTATTATGAGAGAGGAAAATATGATTGTAGAAATTTTCATGTTCCTAAATTACCTCTCGTTATGTTGAGATTGCTATTGTTTCTTTCCGCTTCCTTGCATATGCTAGTTTTTGCTTGTATTGATAGTTTATTTTCTTATAAAGCCTATGCATAGGAAGTATGTTAGACTTAGATGTGTTTGTCACGTGCTATATGATGCTCTCTTTGTGCTTCAATCCTTGTCTTCGTGTGAGCATCATTGAAATCTCAATGCCTAGCAAGGGGCGTTAAACGATAGCGCTTGATGGGAGGCAACCCAATTTTATTTTTGTTTCTTGCTTTTTGGTTCTGTTTAGTAATAAATAATTCACCTAGCTTATTTTTAGATGTGGTTTTATGTTTTAATTAGTGTTTGTGCCAAGTAGAACCTTTGGCAAGACTTGGGTGAAGTCTTTATGATCTTGCTGTAAAAAACAGAAACTTTAGCGCTCACGAGATTAGCTACAACTTTTTACTGGAGAGTGATATTTAGTTGATTCTTTTTTCAGATGATTAATAGACAAATTCCTCACGTCCAGAAATTTATTTTAGAATTTTTGGAGTTACATAAGTATACGTTTGATACATATTACTACAGACTGTTCTATTTTTGACAGATTCTGTTTTTCGTGTGTTGTTTGCTTATTTTGATGAATCTATGGCTAGTATCGGAGGGTATGAACCATAGAGAAGTTGGAATAAAGTAGGTTTAAAATGAACAAAAATAAAGAATGAGTTCATTACAGTACCTTATGATGGTGATTTGCTTTCTTATACTAACGGAGCTTATGAGATTTTCTGTTAAGTTTTGTGTTGTGAAGTTTTCAAGTTTTGGGTAAAGATTTGATGGATTATGGAATAAGGAGTGTTAAGAGTCTAAGATTGGGGATGACCAAGGCACCCCAAGGTAAAATTAGAGGACAAACAAAATCCTATGCTTGGGGATGCCCCGGAAGGCATCCCCTCTTTCGTCTTCGTCTATCGGTAACTTTACTTGAGGCTATATTTTTATTCACCACATGATATGTGTTTTGCTTGGAGCGTCTTGTATGATTTGAGTCTTTTATTTTATTTTACCACAATCATCCTTGCTGTACACACCTTTTGGGAGAGACACACATGAATCGGAATTTATTTGAATACTCTATGTGCTTCACTTATATCTTTTGAGCTAGATAATTTTGCTCTAGTGCTTCACTTATATCTTTTTAGAGCACGGTGGTGGTTTTATTTTATAGAAATTATTGATCTCTCATGCTTCACTTATATTATTTTGAGAGTCTTTTAGAACAGCATGGTAGTTTTCTTTGGCTATAAAATTAGTCCTAATATGATGAACATCCAAGATGGGTATTAATAAAAACTATCATATAGAGTGCATTGAATACTATGAGAAGTTTGATACTTGATAATTGTTTTGAGATATGAAGATGGTGATATTAGAGTCATGCTAGTTGAGTAATTGTGAATTCGAGAAATACTTGTTCTAAAGTTTGTGATTCCCGTAGCATGCACGTATGGTGAACCGTTATGTGATGAAGTCGGAGCATAATTTATTTATTGATTGTCTTCCTTATGAGTGGCGGTCGGGGACGAGCGATGGTCTTTTCCTACCAATCTATCCCCCTAGGAGCATGCTCGTAGTACTTCGTTTTGATAACTAATAGATTTTTGCAATAAGTATGTGAGTTCTTTATGACTAATGTTGAGTCCATGGATTATACACACTCTCACCCTTCCACCATTGCTAGCCTCTCTAATACCGCGCACCTTGATACGTCCATTTTGCATCATGCTTTTATATCGATATTTATTGCATTATGGGCTGTTATTACAAATTATGTCACAATACTTATGCCTATTCTCTCTTATTTTACAAGGTTTACATAAAGAGGGAGAATGCCGGCAGCTGGAATTCTAGGCTGGAAAAGGAGCAAATATTAGAGACCTATTCTACACAACTCCAAAAGTCCTGAAACTCCACGGAAGTTATTTTTGGAAATAATAAAAAATACTGAGCGAAGAAAATACCAGAGGGGGCCCACACCCTGGCCACGAGGGTGGGGGCATGCCCTATCGCCCTAGGCGCGCCCCCTGCCTCGTGGGCCCCCTGGTGGCCCTCCGGTGCCCATCTTCTGCTATATGAAGTCTTTCGTCCGAGAAAAAATCAGAAGCAAGCTTTCGGGACGAGACTCCGCCGCCACGAGGCGGAACCTTGGCGGAACCAATCTAGGGCTCTGGCGGAGCTGTTCTGCGGGGACACTTCCCTCCGGGAGGGGGAAATCATCGCCAGCGTCATCACCAACGATCCTCTCATCGGGAGGGGGTCCATCTTCATCAACATCTTCACCAGCACCATCTCCTCTTAAACCCTAGTTCATCTCTTGTATCCAATCCTTGCCTCTAAGTCTGAGATTGGTACCTGTAGGTTGCTAGTAGTGTTGATTACTCCTTTTAGTTGATGTAGTTGGTTTACTTGGTGGAACATCATATGTTCAGATCCATTATGCATATTAATACCCCTCTGATTATGAACATGAATATGCTTTGTGAGTAGTTACATTTGTTCTTGAGGACATGGGAGAAGTCTTGCTATTATTAGTCATGTGAATTTGGTATTCGTTCGATATTTTGATGAGATGTATGTTGTCTCCCCTCCAGTGGTGTCATGTGAACGTCGACTACATGACACTTCACCATTGTTTGGGCCTAGAGGAAGGCATTGGGAAGTAAGAAGTATATGATGGGTTGCTAGAGTGACAGAAGCTTAAACCCTAGTTTATGCGTTGCTTCGTAAGGGGCTGATTTGGATCCATATGTTTCATGCTATGTTTAGGTTTACCTTAATACTTCTTTTGTAGTTGCGGATGCTTGCAATAGGAGTTAATCATAAGTGGGATGTTTGTCCAAGTAAGGACAGCACCCAAGCACCGGTCCACCCACATATCAAATTATCAAAGTACCGAACGCGAATCATATGAACGTGATGAAAACTAGCTTGACGATAATTCCCATGTGTCCTCGGGAGCGTTTTCCTTCATATAAGAAATTGTCCGGGCTTGTCCTTTGCTACAAAAAGGATTGGGCCATCTTGCTGCATTTTATTTACACTTATTACTTGTTACCCGTTACAAATTACCTTATCACAAAACTATCTGTTACCGATAATTTCAGTGCTTGCAGAGAATACCTTGCTGAAAACCGCTTATCATTTCCTTCTGCTCCTAGTTGGGTTCGACACTCTTACTTATCGAAAGGACTACGATAGATCCCCTATACTTGTGGGTCATCAAGACTATTTTCTGGCGCCGTTGCCGGGGAGTGAAGCGCCTTTGGTAGGTGGAATTTGGTAAGGAAAAATTTATATAGTGTGCTGAAATTTACTCTCTCTTGTTACTATGGAAAGTAATCCTTTGAGGGGATTGTTTGGGGTATCTTCCCCTCGACCAGTAGAGTAAAGAGTTGCTCCTCAACCTACTGAACCTACTGAAAATGAAAATGTTCACTTCGAAATTCCTTCAGGTATGATAGAGAAACTGCTGGCTAATCCCTTTGCAGGAGATGGAACTTTACATCCCGATTTACACTTAATCTATGTGGATGAAGTTTGTGGATTATTTAAGCTTGCAGGTATGCCCGATGATGTTATCAAGAAGAAGGTCTTCCCTTTATCTTTGAAGGGAGATGCATTGACATGGTATAGGCTATGTGATGATTTGGGATCATGGGACTACAAACGGTTGAAATTGGAATTCCATCAGAAGTTTTATCCTATGCATCTTGTTCATCGTGATCGTAATTATATATATAATTTTTGGCCTCGTGAAGGAGAAAGCATCGCTCAAGCTTGGGGGAGGCTTAAGTCAATGTTATATTCATGCCCCAATCATGAGCTCTCAAGAGAAATGATTATTCAAAAATTTTATGCTCGGCTTTCTGACAACAATCGCTCCATGCTCGATACTTCTTGTACTGGTTCTTTTATGATGAAGACTATTGAGTTCAAGTGGGATTTATTGGAAAGAATTAAACGCAACTCTGAAGATTGGGATCTCGACGAAGGTAAGGAGTCAGGTCTAACACCTAAGTTTGATTGTGTTAAATCTTTTATGGACACCAATGTTTTCCGTAAATTTAGCACTAAATATGGACTTGACTCTGAGATAGTAGCTTCTTTTTTTGAATCCTTTGCTACTCATGTTGATCTCCATAAAGAGAAGTGGTTTAAATATCATCCTCCCATAGAAGTAAAAGTAGTTGAACCTATTAAAGTTGAAGAAAAGACTGTCACTTATAATGATCCTGTTGTTCCTACTGCTTATGTTGAGAAACCACCTTTCCCTATTAGATTAAAGGATCATGCTAAAGCTTCAACTGTAGTCAACAAAAGTAATATTAGGACACAAACCTCCTGAGCAAGTTAAAGTTGAACCTAATATTGTTATGGTTAAATACCTCTTGGCTGATAATATTGATGGGCATGTTATTTACTTCTGTGATGAGACTGCTAGAATTGCTAAACCTGGTGCTAAAGATAAACATAGACCTGTGGTAGGCATGCTTGTTATTTCTGTTAAAATAGGAGATCATTGTTATCATGGCTTATGTGATATGGGTGCTAGTGCTAGTGCAATACCTACTTCTTTATATCAAGAAATTATGCATGATATTGCACCTGCTAAGTTAGAAAAAATTGATGTCACCATTAAGCTTGCCAATAGAGATACAATTTCACCAATTAGGATTGTTAGAGATGTTGAGGTCTTGTGTGGGAAAGCTAAATATCCTGCTGATTTCCTTGTTCTCGGTTCCCCTCAAGATAGCTTTTGTCCCATTATATTTGGTAGACCCTTCTTGAATACTGTTAATGCTAAGATAGACTGCAAAAAGGATGTTTTTTTTGAGAACTTGTACAGTGGGAGAGACTCCCACTGTGATTGTATTACTCAAAAAGTAAGGTATACTGTACAACCCATATTTACAAGCATCTCATCCACCACTTTGGGGGAGAGTGTGATTTTACCAAGTTCTAGATTGGCTAGTGGGGTGAAAGATTGTTTACAAAAGAGAGAATAAAGTCTCTCAAGTCTACTCTTGTTCTGTGTTGGAGAAGGGTGAAATCCTGCTTGAACCTATCAAGCCAGCCGTGGTATGTTGGAGGGATGCCTCTGAAGTATTTGTTATTCCTTTCTATCCATATGCTCCAAGCTGCTTGCAAGAAGATTTCCATGAACAGGGGTTTGTTCCAATCATTAAAGGCCTTGCTTATCCAGTGCAGTCTGGAGCCAGATTCTTCCCACATGATCCCTAGTTTGGACCAACAGTATTTGCTGAAAGGGCATTGGAAGATCATGTGTTCCACATCCTCTTCAACTTGCTGGTTGCATAAGAGGCAGCTGAAGTCATCTCCGATGTTTTAATGCCTTCTCTTGAGCATGTTGCGAGTGTTGAGTCGGTCAGAGAGTAACAACCATCCAAACATCTTGATTTTTAGCGTGACTTTGGACTTCCAGAGCCAGTGGTAGGATTGGTGGGCCTTCACATCCCGAAAGTAGAATTTTTAGTATCTATTAGCTTTGAGTTCTGTTGAGCCCCAACAATAAACCCACCTGTCATGTGTGTGGGAGTCCTCGAGATTTTCAATGTGTAGCACTTTTTGTTGCAGGTCACGAACTTCTTCGTGTGCTTGCACTGAAAGGGGAAGATGAAACGTTTCATGGAGGGAGGTGGATCCCAAGAAATCTTTCACAGAGATATCCTCATTTAATGCAAAGGAGAAGGCCCGCGGGTGCGATTCTTCCAGCACAGATTCCAACCATAGGTCTTTCCACATAAGAACCGTGTCTCCCACATGTACAATTGCCCTGGATATACCTCGATATATTGGTGTGAGTTTCAGCACGTCTCTCCACCAGAATGATCCGCATGGATCCGACGCGTGTGGGATCTTGTGCGTGTAGTATGTTGTCCATATCAACTCCTTGTTACCATTGGTTTGGATGATATGTCTTATGAGTTTAATTTTTCTAAATTTCGTAGACAACCTCGTGATGAGGAATTGCCTAGTAAAGATGAAATTATTGGTCTTGCTTCTATTGTTGTACCTCCTAGTGATCCTTTAGAACAATATTTGCTAGACCATGAAAATGATATGTTTATGAATGAAAGAAGGGAAATAGATGAAGTATTCTTTAAACAGGGACCTATTCTGAAACACAATTTGCATGTTGAAATCCTAGGGGATCCTCCTCCACCCAAGGGTGATCCCGTGTTTGAGCTTAAGTCGTTGCCTGATACTCTTAAATATGCTTATCTTGATGAAAAGAAGATATATCCTGTTATTATTAGTGCTAACCTTTCAGAGAAGGAGGAAGACAAATTATTGAAAACTCTGAAGAAGCACTGTGCTGCTATTGGATATACCCTTGATGATCTTAAGGGCATTAGTCCCACTCTATGCCAATACAAAATAAATTTGGAGAAAGATGCCAAACCAGTTATTGATCACCAACGACGGCTGAATACTAAGATGAAAGAAGTGGTAAGAAAGGAAATACTAAAGCTCCTTGAGGCAGGTATAATTTATCCCGTTGCTGATAATCAGTGGGTAAGTCATGTCCATTGTGTCCCTAAGAAGGGAGGTATTACTGTCATTCCTAATGATAAAGATGAATTGATTCCGCAAAGAATTATTACAGGTTATAGGATGGTAATTGATTTCCCTAAATTAAATAAGGCTACTAAAAAAGATCATTACCCCTTACCTTTTATTGATCAAATGCTAGAAAGATTATCCAAACATACACATTTTTGCTTTCTAGATGGTTACTCTGGTTTCTCTCAAATACCTGTGTCAGCTGATGATCAAGCAAAGACCACTTTTACTTTCCCTTTCGATACTTTTGCTTATAGACGTATGCCTTTTGGTTTATGTAATGCACCTGCTACCTTCCAAAGATGCATGATGGCTATATTCTCTGACTTTTGTGAAAAGATATGTGAGGTTTTCTTGGATGATTTCTCCGTTTATGGATCATCTTTTGATGATTGCTTGAGCAACCTTGATCGAGTTTTGCAGAGATGTGAAGAAACTAATCTTGTCATGAATTGGGAGAAGTGCCACTTTATGGTTAATGAAGGCATTGTTTTGGGGCATAAAATTTCTAAAAGAGGTATTGAAGTTGATAAAGCTAAAGTTGATGCTATTGAAAAGATGTCGTGTCCTAAGGACATCAAAGGTATAAGAAGTTTCCTTGGTCATGCCGGTTTTTATAGGAGGTTCATTAAGGACTTCTCAAAAATTTCTCGGCCTCTGACTAATCTATTACAAAAAGATATACCTTTCGTTTTTGATGATGATTGTGTAGAAGCATTTGAAATACTTAAGAATGCTTTGATTTCTGCACCTATTGTTCAGCCACCTGATTGGAATTTGCCTTTTGAAATTATGTGTGATGCTAGCGATTATGCTGTAGGTGCTGTTCTAGGGCAAAGAGTTGATAAGAAATTAAATGTTATTCAATATGCTAGTAAAACTCTAGACAATGCCCAGAGAAATTATGCCACTACTGAAAAAGAATTCTTAGCAGTTGTATTTGCTTGTGATAAGTTCAAACCTTATATTGTTGATTCTAAAGTAACTATTCACACTGATCATGCTGCTATTAAATATCTTATGGAAAAGAAAGATGCTAAACCTAGACTTATTAGATGGGTTCTCTTGCTACAAGAATTTGATTTGCATATTATTGATAGAAAGGGAGCTGAGAACCCCGTTGCAGACAACTTGTCTAGGTTAGAGAATGTTCTTGATGACACACTACCTATTGATGATAGCTTTCCTGATGAACAATTAAATGTCATAAATGCTTCTCGTATTGCTCCATGGTATGCTGATTATGCTAATAAAATTGTTGCTAAATTTATACCACCTAGTTTCACATACCAGCAAAAGAAAAAGTTTTTCTATGATTTAAGACATTACTTCTGGGATGACCCACATCTTTATAAAGAAGGAGTAGATGGTGTTATTAGGCGTTGTGTACTTGAGCATGAATAGGAACAGATCCTACGCAAGTGTCACTCCGAGGCTTATGGAGGGCACCACGCTGGAGATGGAACTGCACATAAGGTATTGCAATCCGGTTTTTATTGGCATACTCTCTTCAAGGATGCTCGTAAGTTTGTCTTATCTTGTGACGAATGTCAAAGAATTGGTAACATTAGTAGACGTCAAGAAATGCCTATGAATTATTCACTTGTTATTGAACCATTTGACGTTTGGGGCTTTAATTATATGGGACCTTTTCCTTCCTCTAATGGGTATACACATATTTTAATTGTTGTTGATTACGTTACTAAGTGGGTAGAAGCTATTCCAACTAGTAGTGCTGATCATAACACCTCTATGAAGATGCTTAAAGAAGTTATTTTTCCGAGGTTTAGAGTCCCTAGATATCTAATGACTGATGGTGGTTCACATTTTATTCATGGTGCCTTTCGTAAAATGCTTGCCATGTATGGTGTTAATCATAGAATTGCATCTCCATACCACCCACAGTCTAGCGGTCAAGTGGAGCTTAGTAACAGAGAGCTCAAATTAATTTTGCAAAAGACTGTTAATAGATCTAGAAAGAATTGGTCCAAGAAACTTGATGATGCATTATGGGCCTATAGAACTGCATATAAAAATCCTATGGGTATGTCTCCGTATAAAATGGTTTATGGAAAAGCATGTCACTTACCTCTCGAACTAGAACATAAGGCATATTGGGCTATTAAAGAGCTCAATTATGATTTCAAACTTGCCGATGAGAAGAGGCTATTTGACATTAGCTCACTTGATGAATGGAGAACCCAAGCCTATGAGAATGCCAAGTTGTTTAAAGAAAAAGTTAAAAGATGGCATGACAAAAGGATACAAAAGCGTGAGTTTAATGTAGGTGATTATGTATTGTTATACAACTCTCGGTTAAGATTTTTTGCAGGAAAACTTCTCTCTAAATGGGAAGGTCCTTACGTTATCGAGGAGGTCTATCATTCCGGTGCCATAAAAATCAACAACTTCGAAGGCACAAACCCAAAGGTGGTGAACGGTCAAAGAATCAAACATTATATCTCAGGTAACCCTATAAATGTTGAAACTTATTGAAACCGTAACACCGGAGGAATACATAAGAGACACTTTCCAGAACGTTTCAGACTCCGAAAAGGAATAGGTATGTGGTACGGTAAGTAAACCGACTCCAAAACAGTTCTAATGGTAAATTTTCTCCGTTTTGGAATATTTAGAAAAATAGGAAAATAAGAAGTAGTCCGGGAAGGACACGAGGCTTCCACGAGGGTGGGAGGCGCGCCCCCTGCCTCGTGGGCACCTCGTGCGCTCTCCAGACTTTGTTTTCTTGCACGATACTACTTTCGGTCGGTAAAAATTCATTATATAATCTCCCGAAGGTTTTGACTCCCTTATCACGCAAATATCCTCTGTTTTCGTTTTGAGCTGTTTTTCTGACAGATCTAGACCACCATGACATCTCCAAGCGCCCCCAAGGACAAGTTCTTCGAGAAGGTCATCAACCCCTACCTCGCGGAGGTGCTGCAACACCCTCAAACCATTGAGATGCGTGATGGGTTGCTGCACATCCGCGATGTTGAGGGACCTAGGAGGACAGGAAGCGTGGAGACAAGGCTCGAAGCAATGGAGCAACAAGTTTTCAAGTGCGAGGGGATGGTGGAACGTGGACTCAACGCCAACCAGATGATGATCGCGGAGTTCACCAACGACCACAAGCTGGATGCCAAGAACATTGGGGAGACCATCTTCAAGCTTCATGAGAAGATCGAGCATCTCCAAGCCCAAATCTATGACCTGCAAAACCAAAACTGTGAGTATGAATATAGATTCAAGAGGATGAGTTTGGCTGCAGATTTGAGGATCCCGGAGACTCGATCATCCTTCTATGATGGTGAGCCTATGCCTTGGAAGATGGACGACAAGCCCACATCATCAACAACTCCACCATCTTCTTCGCCAGCAAAAGAGATATAATCACATGGGTATGGGCACTCCCCTTGGCAACTGCCAAGCTTGGGGGAGGTGCCCCGGTATCGTATCACCATCACACTCCTATCTTTACCGTTTTTCTTAGTTCGATCCTTTTAGTAATATCTTGATCTAGCAGAATAAAATTTTAGTAGGATTTAGTTTTGAGTTTCGCCTTATGATCCCTCTATGTAATCGAGTCCGTGAGCTATATAATAATGATTAGAGTTGAGTCAAGGGCTTGATTATTTTGCTATGATTATGAGTGAATAAAATAAAAAGAAAGAATAAAAAGAAATAAAGAGATCATATTGATCTTATGGAGAGTAATGACTTCACATATAAAGAGTATGATGATTAAAAGTTGTTGAGAGTTGACAAACATAGTTTTGGTCATCGTTGCAATTAATAGGAAGTAATAAAGAAAGAGAGGTTTCACATATAAAAATACTATCTTGGACATCTTTTATGATTGTGAGCACTCATTAAAATATGACATGCTAAAGAGTTGATGTTGGACAAGGAAGACAATGTAATGGGTCATGTTTTCTTATATATGAAATAAAGTATATTGTCATGGATCATCCAACATGTTGAGCTTGCCTTTCCCTCTCATGCTAGCCAAATTCCTTGCACCAAGTAGAAATACTACTTGTGCTTCCAAATACCCTTAAAACCATTTTTGCCATGAGAGTCCACCATATCTGCCTATGGATTGAGTAAGATTCTTCAAGTAAGTTGTCATCGGTGCAAGCAATAAAAATTGCTCTCTAAATATGTATGACTTATTAGTGTGGGAGAAAATAAGCTTTATACGATCTTGTGATGCGGAAGAAATAAAAGCGACGGACTGCATAATAAAGGTACATATCACAAGTGGCAATATAAAGTGACGTTCTTTTGCATTAAGATTTCGTGCATCCAACCATGAAAGCGCATGACAACCTCTGCTTCCCTCTACGAAGGGCCTATCTTTTACTTTTATTTTCTACCTTATGCAAGAGTCATGGTGATCTTCACCTTTCCTTTTTACATTTTATCCTTTGGCAAGCACCTTGTGTTCGAAAGATCCTGATATATCTATCCAATTGGATGTAAGTTAGCATGAACTATTATTGTTGACATTACCCTTGAGGTAAAAGGTTCGGAGGCGAAACTATAAACCCCTATCTTTCTCTGTGTCCAATTAAAACTCCGTAACCACAAGTATTGCGTGAGTGTTAGCAATTGTGAAAGACTAAATGATAGTTGAGTATGTGGACTTGCTGAAAAGCTCTTATATTGACTATTTCCGATGTTATGATAAATTGCAATTGCTTCAATGACTGAGATTATAGTTTGTTAGTTCTCAATGAAGTTTCTGATTCATACTTGACATTGTGAATAGATTATTACTTGAGCATAAGACATCATATGACAATATCCATATATGTTGCTGTTTTAAGAATGATCATGATGCCCTCATGTCCATATTTTATTTTTTTGACACCTCTACCTCTAAACATGTGGACATATTTATCGTTATTGGCTTCCGGCTTGAGGACAAGCGAGGTCTAAGCTTGGGGGAGGTTATACGTCCATTTTGCATCATGATTTTATATCGATATTTATTGCATTATGGGCTGTTATTAAACATTATGTCACAATACTTATGCCTATTCTCTTTTATTTTACAAGGTTTACATAAAGAGGGAGAATGTCAGCAACTCGAATTCTGGGCTGGAAAAGGAGCAAATATTAGAGACCTATTCTGCACAACTCCAAAAGTCCTGAAGCTCCACGGAAGTTATTTTAGGAAATAATAAAAAATACTGAGCGAAGAAAATACCAGAGGGGGCCCACACCCTGGCCACGAGGGTGGGGGCGCGCCCTACTCCCTTGGGCGTGCCCCCTGCCTGGTGGGCCCCCTGGTGGCCCTCCGGTGCCCATCTTCTACTATATGAAGTCTTTCGTCCGAGAAAAAATCAGAAGCAAGCTTTCAGGACGAGACTCCGCCGCCACGAGGCGGAACCTTGGCGGAACCAATCTAGGGCTCTGGTGGAGCTGTTTTGCCGGGGACACTTCCCTCCGGGAGGGGGAAATCATCGCCAACGATCCTCTCATCGGGAGGGGATCCATCTTCATCAACATCTTCACCAGCACCATCTCCTCTTAAACCCTAGTTCATCTCTTGTATCCAATCCTTGCCTCTAAGTCTGAGATTGGTACCTGTAGGTTGCTAGTAGTGTTGATTACTACTTGTGGTTGATGTAGTTGGTTTACTTGGTGGAAGATCATATGTTCAGATCCATTATGCATATTAATACCCCTCTGATTATGAACATGAATATGCTTTGTGAGTAGTTATATTTGTTCCTGAGGACATGGGAGAAGTCTTGCTATTAGTAGTCATGTGAATTTGGTATTCGTTTGATATTTTGATGAGATGTATATTGTCTCCCCTCTAGTGGTGTCATGTGTACGTCGACTACATGACACTTCACCATTGTTTGGGCCTAGAGGAAGGCATTGGGAAGTAATAAGTAGATGATGGGTTGCTAGAGTGACAGAAGCTTAAACCCTAGTTTATGCGTTGCTTCGTAAGTGGCTGATTTGGATCCATATGTTTCATGCTATGGTTAGGTTTACCTTAATACTTCTTTTGTAGTTGCGGATGCTTGCAATAGGAGTTAATCATAAGTGGGATGTTTGTCCAAGTAAGGACAGCACCCAAGCACCGGTCCACCCACATATCAAATTATCAAAGTACCGAACGCGAATCATATGAACGTGATGAAAACTAGCTTGACGATAATTCCCATGTGTCCTCGGGAGCGCTTTTCTTTATATAAGAGTTTGTCCAGGCTTGTCCTTTGCTACAAAAGGATTGGGCCACCTTGCTGCACTGTATTTACTTTTATTACTTGTTACCCGTTACAAATTATCTTATCACAAAACTATCTGTTACCTATAATTTCAGTGCTTGCAGAGAATACCTTGCTGAAAACCGCTTATCATTTCCTTCTGCTCCTCGTTGGGTTCGACACTCTTACTTATCGAAAGGACAACGATAGATCCCCTATACTTGTGGGTCATCGATATTTTGATGAGATGGATGTTGTCTATCCTCTAGTGGTGTTATGTGAACGTCGACTACATGACACTTCACCATTCTTTGGGCCTAGAGGAAGGCATTGGGAAGTAATAAGTAGATGATGGGTTGCTAGAGTGACAGAAGCTTAAACCCTAGTTTATGCGTTGCTTCGTAAGGGGCTGATTTGGATCCATATGTTTCATGCTATGGTTAGGTTTACCTTAATACTTTTGTTGTAGTTGCAGATGCTTGCAATAGAGGTTAATCATAAGTGGGATGCTTGTCCAAGTAAGGGCAGCACCCAAGCACCGGTTCACCCACATATCAAATTATCAAAGTACTGAACGTGAATCATATGAACGCGATGAAAACTAGCTTGACGATAATTCCCATGTGTCCTCGGGAGCATTTTCCTTCATATAAGAAATTGTCCAGGCTTGTCCTTTGCTACAAAAAGGATTGGGCCATCTTGCTGCACTTTATTTACACTTGTTACTTGTTACCCGTTACAAATTACCTTATCACAAAACTATCTGTTACCGATAATTTCAGTGCTTGCAAAGAATACCTTGCTGAAAACCGCTTATCATTTCCTTCTGCTCCTCGTTGGGTTCGACACTCTTACTCATCGAAAGGACTACGATAGATCCCCTATACTTGTGGGTCATCACACCTTTCGCCGGTATCATACACCCACCATATACCTTCCTCAAAACAGCCACCATACCTACCTATTATGGAATATATTACCATGAACCTTACCACCGTTCCGTTTATTATGACACGCTTCATCATTGTCATATTGCTTTGCATGATCATGTAGTTGACATCATATTTGTGGCAAAGCCACCATTCATGATACTTTTATACATGTCACTCTTGATTCATTGCATATCCCGGTACATCGCCGAAGGCATTCACATATAGTCATATTTTGTTCCAAGTATTGAGTTGTAATTTTTGAGTTGTAAGAAAATAAAAATGTGATGATCATCATTATTAGAGCATTGTCCCAAGTGAGGAAAGGATGATGGAGACTATGATTCCCCCACAAGTCGGGATGAGACTCCGGACAACAAAAAAGGAGGCCATAAAAAAAAGAAAGGTCAAAATAAAAAATAAAAAAATGAGAGAAAAAGAGAGAAGGGACAATGTTACTATCCTTTTTCCACACTTGTGCTTCAAAGTAGCACCATGATCTTCATGATAGAGAGTCTCCTATGTTGCCACTTTCATATACTAGTGGGAATTTTACATTATAGAACTTGGCTTGTGTATTCCAGTGATGGGCTTCCTCAAAATGCCCTAAGTCTTCGTGAGCAAGCGAGTTGGATGCACACCCACTTGTTGAGCTTTCATACACTTATAGCTCTAGTGCGTCCGTTGCATGGCAATCCCTACTCACTCACATTGATACCTACTGATGGGCATCTCCATAGCCCGTTGATACGCCTAGTTGATGTGAGACTATCTTCTCCTTTTTGTCTTCTCCACAACCACCATTCTATTCCACATATAGTGCTATGTCCATGGCTCACGCTCATGTATTGCGTGAAGATTCAAAAAGTTTGAGAACATCAAAAGTATGAAACAATTGCTTGGCTTGTCATCGGGGTTGTGCATGATTAAATACTTTGTGTGATGAAGATAAAGCATAGCCAGAGTATATGATTTTGTAGGGATAACTTTCTTTTGCCATGTTATTTGGAGAAGACATGATTGCTTCGTTAGTATGCTTGAAGTATTATTATTTTCATGTCAATATTAAACTTTTGTCATGAATCTTTCGGATCTAAACATTCATGCCACAATAAAGGAAATTACATTGAGAAATATGCTAGGTAGCATTCCACATCAAAAATTCTGTTTTTATCATTTACCTACTCGAGGACGAGCAGGAATTAAGCTTGGGGATGCTTGATACGTCTCCAACGTATCTATAATTTTTGATTGTTCCATGCTATTATATTATCTGTTTTGGATGTATAATGGGCTTTACTAAGCACATTTATATTATTTTTGGGACTAACCTACTAACCGAAGGCCGAGTGCAAATTGCTGTTTTTTTTGCCTATTTCAGTGTTTCGCATAAAAGGAATATCAAACGGAGTCCAAACGGAATGAAACCTTCGGGAGAGTTATTTTTGGAACAAACATGATCCAGAGGACTTGGAGTGGACGTCAAGAAAGAAGCGAGGAGGCCACGAGGTAGGGAGGCGCGCCTGCCCCCCTGGGCGCGCCCCCCACCCTCATGGGCCCCTCGCAGCTCCACCGACCTACTTCTTCCTCCTATATATACCCATATACCCCGAAAACATCCAAGAGCACCACGAAACCCTATTTCCACTGCCGCAACCTTCTGTACCTGTGAGATCCCATCTTAGGGCCTTTTCCGGTGCTTCGCCGGAGGGGGAATCGATCACGGAGGGCTTCTACATCAACACCATAGCCTCTTCGATGATATGTGAGTAGTTTACCACAGACCTTCGGGTCCATAGTTATTAGCTAGATGGCTTCTTCTCTCTCTTTGGATATCAATACAAAGTTCTCCTCGATCTTCTTGGAGATCTATTCGATGTAACTCTTTTTGCGGTGTGTTTGTTGAGATCCGATGAATTGTGGGTTTATGATCAAGATTATCTACGAACAATATTTGAACCTCCTCTGAATTCTTTTATGTATGATTAGTTATCTTTGCAAGTCTCTTCAAATTATTAGTTTGGTTTGGCCTACTAGATTGATCTTTCTTGCAATGGGAGAAGTGCTTGGCTTTGGGTTCAATCTTGCGGTGTCCTTTCCCAGTGACAGCAGGGGCAGCAAGGCACGTATTGTATTGTTGCCATCGAGGATAAAAAGATGGGGTTTATATCATATTGCTTGAGTTTATCCCTCTACATCATGTCATCTTGCCTAATGTGTTACTCTGTTCTTATGAACTTAATACTCTAGATGCATGCTGGATAGCGGTCGATGTGTGGAGTAATAGTAGTAGATGCAGAATCGGTTCGGTCTACTTGTCGCAGACGTGATGCCTATATACATGATCATGCCTAGACATTCTCATAATTATGCACTTTTCTATCAATTGCTCGACAGTAATTCGTTCACCCACCGTAATACTTATGATATCTTGAGAGAGGCCACTAGTGAAACCTATGGCCCCCGGGTCTATTTTCCATCATATAAAGTTTCCAATCTATTTTTACTTTTCATTCTTTACTTTTCAATCTATATCATAAAAATACCAAAAATATTTATCTTATTATCTCTATCAGATCTCACTTTTTGCAAGTGGCCGTGAAGGGATTGACAACCCCTTTATCGCGTTGGTTGCAAGGTTCTTATTTGTTTGTGTAGGTACGAGGCGACTTGCATGTAGTCTCCTACTGACCTTGGTTCTCAAAAACTGAGGGAAATACTTACGCTACTTTGCTGCATCACCCTTTCCTCTTCAAGGGAAAAACCAACGCAAGCTCAAGAGGTAGCAATGCCCATCCCCTGGAGGGTTTTTGCATACAGAATGTTCAATCCACTGCCACCATCCATGAGTACTTTGCGCAGTCGAGTGCCTCCAACGACTGGGTCGACCACCAAAGCTTGCCGCCCGGGGGTAGCAACATGAACTGGTTGTTCCGACTGGTCGAAGGTGATCGGAGTCTTTGACCACTTGAGGTATGTTGTAGTTGTAGGAGCAACCATGTTCACCTCTCTGTTGATGACTTTTAGTCGACTTTTGCTCTCAACGTCAGGAAAAATCACTAAAGTTGCATTGACCTTCGGGTAATCATCTACCTTGTCTTCATCTTCATCCTTATCGGAGCTTTTCTCACTCTGTTGCCCTTCACGGAACTGCTGGATAAGGAATCTGCACTGTTGAGTGGTGTGTTTAGGCAAAATCAAGTTGCCTTCTTCATCTTTCTTCGTGTGTATGGGACACGGTAAATCCAGGACATCTTGGCCCGACTGATCCTTCAATTTCTTGGGTGTCCACTGTCCTTTGGGCTTCCCCTTGAACTTCCCTTGGGTATTTACCACTACGGCTTCAGCCTGGCCTGCGGCTTCAGCTTTGCGTTTCTGCTTCCGACTGGGATTTCCGCCCCCAGCGTTGGGGTCGACTGACTTCCCTTTGCCATTACGGAGTCGGTACTCTTCTTCACCATTTGCGTACCGAGTGGCTATCTCCATCATCCGATTCTTCAGCGTGAGCTCTCTGTACCGTACACCTTCCTTGAAAGCGCAGACTGCTTGGTGCTCTGAAACAATTCTCCACCAGATGGTGAAGTGTAGTCCACGGCTGGATGTAATCCCTCAAAGTTTCATTCGGCTTTTGGATGCAATACTGCAACTCAGACAGCCCAGCGGGATGCTTGCAAGTGCCTTCAAATGTCTTGATAAACACTAGGGCCAAATCTTCCCAACAGAAAATGCTAGAAGGGGCCAACTGATTCAGCCAGGCCCTAGCCGAGCCTTCAAGCATCAAGGGCAGGTGCTTCATGGCTACCTCATCGTTGCCTCCACCGATCTGCACTACCACTCGGTAATCTTCCAACCACGTGTCTGGCTTTGACTCGCCAGTAAACTTGCTTACTCCTGCAGCCAATCTGAAGTTGGGAGGAATCTCAGCAGCTCGAATGGCTCTGCTGAAATACTCGGGTCCAGAGGCGAACACTCTGCTCCCACTCGGGTAATCTTGGTCCAAACCTTCTCTGTTAGCTCTGCCTCTGTCAACCAAGTCATGTACAAGGACTGACCTTGCATCAAACCCGGGCTCTCGGGGGTCGACTGGGATCCTCCGCTCGTCGCCGTATGGGCGCCTGTCATCGTACCGTCGGGGCGTGTACGAGCCGCCCCTCGGAGGGGTCATAGGCACTCAACGATGGTCATCACAATGGTATCGAGGGTCAAACTGCCTGTGGCCTCGACCCAGGTACTGGTCCTGGCGATAACCACGATCTTCACACCGTAGAGGCGATCTTGGGCTTTGTGTCGACTGGACTGTATCTGCCATGACTGACCTGCTGTGAATCCTATTGCGCGACTGGGAAACAGCTGAGTTCTGTTCCCCAGCTGCCTTGAGCAGTGCCCGAATCTGCTGTAAACCTCTTCCAGCCTCAGAACGGGACGGCTGAATTGAATCTCCAATACGCGCAGCTGCTGCAACATTTTGCATCAGAGTTCGGTATACCTGACATTCATCATGAGGTCCAGTCGGAAACAATTGCTGCTGCCTTCGACTGGAACTCGGAATATGTCTGCGGGCGTGGTCGTCGAGTGCTTGCTGAAGATTCTCCAGGCGCGCACGCTCAGCCTCCAAGGCCTGAGCCTCGGGAGTCTCCCCAACGACGGGGGTCTGGAGAGCCTCCAAGGCCTGATCAGTTCTGCGCTGCAACTCTTCCCTCTGTTTCGCAGTGAGGGCTTCAGGATAGTACTCGTCGTTGCCGCGCGACAAACCGCCGCTACGCCCGCGCCATGGGGAAATCCTGGCGGGCTGCGCTGGGGACCAACCATGAGAAATTCCGCCGCGGGTCGTTGCTTTCGCACTCGAAGAGAGTATCCGAGTGGTCAGTCGACAGATCAAACAAGCTATACAGGGACTCATCTGGCTCGATTGCCGTGATTTGAGGCATGGCCGACTGACGGGCCACCGCGTGCTTCACCCACCGCTGGAGCCGCGAGCGACCGGATCGCTTGCGGTGATGGGCTGCGGAAAGCGAAGACGCTGCAGGAGCCGACCGATACTGGGTCGACGGCTGCTGCAGGAGGACGCCGCAGGCACTCACGCGGAAGTGCACCGCCCCGCGAATGGGGAGCGCCTCGATGTCGAGGGGGGCCTCTTGAAGCCAGGCCGAATCGTCGGCGATGAAAGTGAGCGCGCCGAGACGGATCTCGCGACCCAAAGACAGTCCACCGCCGGAAACCATGTTGACGAAGATCAAAGATTGCAACCTCGATGGAAGTCTCTTAGACGCCTGGCCCATGGTGGGCGCCAAATGTCGTGGGAATAGATCTGATAGTAGAGATATGGGGTACGTAGGAGAGGGTAGAGTCCTAGCTATGGCAAAGTTGTACACTCAATTTTACGAGTTCAGGCCCCTCTCGGAGGAGGTAACAACCCTACGTCTCGGTGCCCCAGAGGCTTGTTGATTGGAGTTTTGAGTTACAGAGGGTGCGAACCCTTGTGCCAGAGGGGAGGGGTGGCTTATATAGAGTTCCCCGACCCCTCGCAGTCCTCAGTTACGCAAGGGTTCAATGAGAGTATAATGTCACATACGTTACTGGTAACGCCCATATTAAATGATCTTTATGAGGACGGAGTGAATGTCTGACCGTTGCCATCCAGAGATGGCTCTAGGTATTCTGTCCTCCGAGTGGATCCTTGTCTTCCGAGTGAATAACGACGGTCGAGTGGAGTTCGGATATCCGAGTGACATCTTCCGTTGAGTGGATTGCACTTCATAAGGATTTCAGTCGGTATCTTCTTACTGTCTTCGTAGGCCCTGGCCTCTTGTGTGGTATCCTTGGAAAGGGCATATAGGTAAGGCCTAAGACCCTAACCTAGGTACATGTCATCGTCAGTGCTGCCAGTGAATGCGGGAGGAAGAATACTTCGGCACACCAAAACATTTGAATGTATTTTCCAATTTATATAAGGGTATTTTATAATATTTTGTTACTTACTATATGCTCTTAGGCCCTTCCGCAAAAAAAGTGTTATCTTTCTATTTGCATTTACATGCCCTAAATTACCAACTTGACAACAATCAACATAACATGTTAACTAATTTACACTAGCCGAATTAGTTGTTGTGGTTCTAAGAACATCCAACAGATCACTTTCCTCCAGAAACTTCTCATGTAGGGGGAGTTGGAGCAAAAAACTTGCTCCAATAGAACCCTTCCTCCCCTCCCCCACAAAAAAAATCATGATCGCAGAAAAATACCCCAACTCTCTTTATAGAGGGCGTTGATGTATAATCACATCCTTATTGGTGGACATCAATTGACACGGGTTTTCACCTCGGGCTTGGCCTAACGTTCGACGCCGCCCCTCCACAATCGGCGCCCACCGGGTCGCCGCTGCGGACCCCGTGCTAGACCGCATGCCCCTTCCCGGCTCGACATTCACCCGCAGACGTTCCGGGGTGCCTCCTCACCGTCCAACGCCCCTCGTGCCTCCCATCGTCGCATGCCGCTCGCGGCTCTAGCGCTCACTGAGTCATTGTTGTAGACACACTGCCCGCACACCCGCGCCTCCCCAGCTCCCCACACTGCCCGCACACCCGCGCCTCCCCAGCTCCCCATTCAGACATGCCCGCAAGCACGGTGCGCCATGCCTCCTCTACCCATGCCTCCCCGGGTCCCCGGTCGACGTTGCCGCTCTGTCGTGCCACCCAGTCTCCCGATTGGTTTACGTTGTCGCCACTACCGGGTCGAATAGTTATGCCGGCGGCCGCGCACCGGAAAGAGAGACAGAGGGGGGGGGGGGGGGGGGGGGTAAAAATAAATAAAAAGTGGCCACTAACAGGTGTAGCCCATTTCTTAGATTTGGGTATTGGGGATCGATTTATTGGCGATGTCCAAAATTAGGACAAATGAAAACTCAAATAATTTATTTGTCAAACGGAAATTGCTAATGGAGCTCGAGCTCCATGAAGCCCAAAATTGAAAATTCAGAAATCGAATTTTAGCTTTCAAAAAATCCTGGAAAAAATGCACACATACATATAGATGTATACTAATTGTATGTAAAGTTTTATGGCGAAATATATTTTTACACGAGCTACACAAAAATAACAAATTTCTGTATTTCTAGTACATGTACTATCCATTAAAAAATGTGTTTTTAATAGCTCGCATGAAAACACATGTCGTAATGAAATTTTCACACTACATCTAGTATAGATTTGTAAGTACTTGTGTATTTTTTTTATTGGAAACTTCAACAGTTGATTGTTGAGTTTTTTTTTTAAATCAGGCTCCAACCCAAAAGGCTAACACTTGGCAGAACCCCTCTCATCTACTGGAGATGTTCTAAGGGCATCTCCAACAGTGACCCATAAATTCTCTCGGTATTTGTCTGAAAATCGCTCCGGACTGATGTCCGGACATTGATACGGAAGCCATCTATTCAACCATAGCCGCATATGTCAGTGTTTAACTTAAGAAATAGCACCAAAACAACCTTCCGCCAAATTCTTATTTTAAATTAGTAGCCTTCCGCCAACTCCCAACGTGTGATTACATGATTTTTTTTCTAAAATCCAACTCACATGGCCGAAACATCTAATCACTTATGCTAATTCAAAAAATCCTTCCGCCAAAGTGCTACACGTCCTTCCGCCATTAAAAAAAATGCACACACCATCCTTCCGCCAAATACACATTCAGTGTACACAACAACCTTCTCCCAAACAATAGATGAAAAAAATGATTAATAGCTTGGGCTAAAGTTGGCAGCATCCTTGTACCATTCAGAAAAAAGTAAAACACAGTGATTAGCAGCTTCCGCCAACTTTAAACATGATATCCGCCAAAAGCCTAACCACCTTCTCCAAACCTAAATAGCAGCAGGAGCGGCCTTCTTCCATCCGGATGGAGAGGACAGGTATGTGGCAGCTTTTGGTTTGTTATGTAGATGTCCGGACTCCCGCAAAGCTCCACACATTGGTCTTCAATTTGACGAAAAAAGTATGTCCAGACCACTCGGCAGACCGATATAGGCCCGCGTTGGATGACAAATTGTGTTCGGACAGTACGGTCCAGACGGATACAGAAGGTTTGAGAGTCCGCCTTGAAGATGCCCTAACATGTTTTTTTTAGACTACCGGAGATGTTTTAACATGGCCCTTTACTGGTCAACTTACGTGCTTCCATGATTTAAATGTGTGTCAATCAATTGAATATTCGAATTCAACTCTCTTGGTACAATTAGCTCCTCTTTTGCCGTGGGCGTATCAAAAGATCAACCATAGGATTCGCAATTAGCCGACTGTCGAATAGAAAGAAAGGATCATGACCGCCGGCCGTCAAACTTTCCTTTTACCTTCGGTTTGGGTTGGATATAGGGCGTTGTTGGGTTTTACCAGCAAGATAGTGGCCTCTACCAAAAAATAAAATCAAGCTGATGGTCGTTGACCACTACTACTTCACGTCACAACATGTGTCGTTAGCGGATAACCGTACGATTTTCGCGTGTTTCTGTGCAGCGCTGTGCAGCCAAGTGGGGTGAAGTTAGTACTTTTATTCTTTCCTCTGTGATTTTAAGATTGATGACTTGTCAAAACATAAATGTAAGAGTGACGAACTCAATCATAAGTGTCCGCGGAGGATTAGTTTTGGTGACATCAAAATAAATGCAAGGGTAATTAACCCAGCCCTTACGCTGTCTGCGAAGGATTAATTTTGGGAGGAAATTGCAACAATCAGATGGCATGGGAGGAACAAGTGTCAATATTATTTGGAGCAAGATTTGGAAATTATCTTGTCCAGCAAAAGTGAAGATCTTTATTTGGCGTACCTTACATGGAACCCTCCCATGTCGTGTTACACTTGCTAATAGACATATGAAAGTTTCCCCCACCTGCCCATCATGTTCGAACGGGCATGAAAATACTAAACACTTATTATTTTTGTGTCAAAAGGCAAGAGGTGTGGGAGAAACTGGGATTGCACGAAGCCATTAAAAAAGCTTGCGTTGTCGATCGTGCGGGAGAGGCAGTACTCGAATTTCTACTTCTTATGCCAGAACACGAGCTATCTACAGTGGGCATATAGAATGTTCGCGAACTGATCGCTATAGCAACCTGGTATTTATGGTGGGAAAGACGTTCCCTAGTCCATCATGGGAAGACCCAAGATGCATACCAAATTTCGAAGGGAGTCCGTGCTATAACAACAAACTATGTTATTGCCCAATCCTCCAAGGCAACAAATAGAATAGAGGGATGGACGAGACCCCCTCTAGGTTTTGTCAAATTAAATGTCGATGCTTCTTTCGATCAAGACATGCTTAGAGGCACAGCGGGAGCTGTACCTAGAGATGATAAAGGAAGATTTATTGTTGGCGGGAATTGGAAGATGGATTGGTGTGCAGATGTCTTAACAGCGGAAGCTATGGCACTACGTTTTGGCTTATTACTTGCACAAAAGGCGGGAAGCAACCGACTTGTTGTTAACTCCGACAATATGGAAGTAATTGACACAATGAAGAATGGAGGACATATAGCGGGAGCGGCGGCAGCTGTGTTTGATGATTGTTATTTTATGGTTTGTGATTTTCCGTTAGTTAGATTTGAACATTGTAATAGGAAGGCAAATAAAGTAGCTCATGAAATTGCCAGAGTAGCTAAATTTTCTTAGACAAGGGATTAGTTTGAGGAACCTTTGAACGATATTGTAAATTTTCTTATAGATGATGTAACCATTATTACTAATAAATAAAGAGGATGTTTTACTTTCAAAAGAAAAAATTGGTTACATGTTGTGCAAACAACTCAATTACTATATGTGCTCCCGCGATAAAAAAACAAGTACCGCCAAACTCATGTTAGTTTTGCACCCATATCTGCATTACATATGGCAACTATTGATTTTTGGCTTCCATACCCCAATTTTAGAG